>NC_054386.1:94250572-94415572 GCF_017654675.1 Xenopus laevis | reverse complement strand
GGGAGTCTCAGGAAAACTATAGACAACCCAAGGTCAGTAATAACAATACAGGTTTTGATAGAACTGCTTTTTTTGTTACCACTGAAGAGTTAACCTTGGCAAGAAATGGGCGAGACACTGAAGCTATGGAGGGAGATCCATGAGTCTAATGGTTTTAATGGGAGACACATTGATTAGCTGAGTTGTGTGGAAGGAGGGCTGATTGTTTAACGTGGTGCAGTCTCCTGGAGCCCCCTCTCTTTTCCCAGCCACACTGGTAGATTGTGATAATGTGCGTAAGTGCCACAGAGCAGGGAACATGCACTTTTGTTATTTATTAGCCCAAACTGAGCTACGGGACAGGAGCAGCCGACATTGTACAATCATATCTATTATGAGACTGGGGGTATGAGGGGGGTGATAAATAAACTGAGGTAATGAAGGGAGAATAAAAAAGAGAGATAAGGAGGGAGAGAGAGAAATAAATGCAGATAATAAGTAAAATGAATAGAGGAAGAATAAACAGGTTAGGCTTGTTGACCCGGACCGGACAAATTTGCACACAGTTTGCAACCCATAGCAAGCAATTCAGTTGTTGCTTTTTCTACACTACCTGCAGCTGGCTGAACAAAGCTAGTCAGTGATTGGTTGGTAATGATTTACTGCAAGTGTAAGCATACCCATTGGTGGGGAAATAGCCCATTACTAAGCCTAGGCACAATACAAGCGTCACGGTTTCATGTTGGTGCTGCAAACAAACACCAGATTCCATCAATTTACTAATGAGAAACGCTGATGGAGTTTTCTTATTCTGTATCATTGGCCACTTGGGATGCAATGCCAAAAAAGCCAACCATTCTGCTTTTCAAGATCAAAAACTTGGAAACAAGTGGCACGAAACAAGAGTGGATGAGAAACAGTGCGGAAATGTGAAATGAAAGATGGAGGCTGTGTGTGGCAGCAGCCAGATAAAGACAGAAAAGGAAGAATATATGAGAGAACAGAGAGGGAGGTCAGTCTAGCATGGAGAGGAGGACTCTGAGTAATGTGTATTAGGAATGAGAAATACCAAGTGGCGGCTGGATTTCCTGATAATAAGTATGGCGGCTAAGAAAGATCTGGGAAAGGAACATATGGAGCCTGTTGAGCAGTGAGAAGAACTACGAAGGCTAATTGATTAAAAAGAGAGAACAAAGACATTCTCTTTTCCTTTATGATATGTAATATTCTTTACCTTCTCTTGAATTACTCAAGAATCACTTACAATATAGTAGATACATAGGGGCAGATTTATCAAGGGTAGAATTAATTGGAGTTTTTTTGAACTCCTATAACTTCGAAATTCAGATAAAAAGGTTCAACCGAAATTCATAAAAAAAAAAAAATCAAAGTTTTTTTTTGCAGGTGAATAGTTCTAATCGAATTCAATCGTTCTAATCGAATTCGATCGAATTTGATTCAAAGTATTTTAGTCCACCAATTGACTCCAAATAGGTTATAGGAGGTCCTCCATAGGTTTAAACAGCAATTCGGCAGGTTTTAGATGGCAAATGGTCAAAGTTTTAGACAGACATGATATGATGAAATTTTGATATTCGAATTTTTGAAGTACACAAAAATAGCTCGAAATTCTAATTTTATTACTTCAAATTTTCAATTTGACCCTTGATAGATCTGCCCCATAATGTCCTAGTATTTCATCTTTCACAACTCAGAACCCATGTTAGTTAAAGGGATCCTGTCATCAGAAAATATGTTTTTTTCAAAACGTTTCAGTTAATAGTGCTACTCCAGCAGAATTCTGCACTGAAATTCATTTCTCAAAAGAGCAAACAGATTTTGAAATCTGACATGGGGCTAGACATTTTGTCAATTTCCCAGCTGTCCCATGTCATGTGACTTGTGCCTGCACTTTAGGAGAGAAATGCTTTCTGGCAGGCTGCTGTTTTTCCTTCTCAATGTAACTGAATGTGTCTCAGTGGGACATGGGTTTTTACTATTGAGTGTTGTTCTTAGATCTACCAGGCAGCTGTTATCTTGTGTTAGGGAGCTGTTATCTGGTTACCTTCCCATTGTTCTTTTGTTTGGCTGCTGGGGGGGAAAGGGAGGGGGGTGATATCACTCTAACTTGCAGTACAGCAGTAAAGAGTGATTGAAGTTTATCAAAGCACAAGTCACATGACTTGGGGCAGCTGGGAAATTGACAACATGTCTAGCCCCATGTCAGATTTCAAAATTGTATATAAAAAAATCTGTTTGTTCTTTTGAGAAATGGATTCCAGTGCAGAATTCTGCTGGAGCAGCACTATTAACTGATTCATTTTGGAAAAAAAAAATGTTTTTCCCATGACAGTATCCCTTTAAACTGATCCCCAAACTACACATGAAGCACCTTGTGCATACTACACGCCATTCATTTCTATGGCTGGGCATGACGATGTTTACCAGATAAATTAGTTAAGACTGCTTCTTTGTGCCTGGACCTGTCTCTTCGATTGTAGTTCAAGTCCTAAGATTCCAGGTTTCACCACTCAACTGAGGGGCTTCTTCAGTTCAAGCCATGAGTGGTGAGACGCATTCAATGTCCCGCTGATATAGACTTATCACTGCTTGAAACTGTATAGCATGATATGAATTAACGAAAACCTTCACAGACTGTTGTTCCTACATTCTTCATGCCAATTGCTTTTATTATTCTAACTATCTAAGACCAGCAAAGATTAACTACTCATATGTTGCAATAGGTTATTGGTCTTAATGCCACAAATATCATGGCTGAAGAACGTTTCTTAAAACAGCTTTAACAGTTCACAGTTACTGTAAATATCATGGTCTGTCAATGTCTAATGTCATACAATTGAACAAAAACAGAGCTGAGGTTGAAACAAATCTACAGTCAATCGAAGCATATGGCAACGTACTCTTCCTTCAATAAAATCTGTGCTGATTGTCAGAAATAGTACAGATATATTGTTAGAAGATTAAAGCACTCAAACCTCCGAAGAGGCTATAGGAAACATACCTTTTGAAATAGCCTAGAGTTCTGCAGATTCGTTGGCCTGGGAATGTTTTGGGATACAGGAAGCAGTTTGAATGGGAAATTCTGACTTGAGCAAACAATCCCCATAGCTTTAGGTGTTGCAAGGTTATTTTTATTTACCGAACATTCCAAGTGATGGGGAGTAATCAAATCTGTCATGTAATGTAACAGCACTTGACAGAATGACCCTGTTCTGTCAAAGGACCAAGGGGATGGAAAGATTGTGTGAAAGGCAGACATTTTTAGAGGAATAGCAAGACAAGACGAGAGAGAGCAAAGGGAAAGGTGAGATGGAGACATGAAGCTCAGTGGACAAAGATGATGAGAAGAAGTGAGTGATCTGAAAAAGAACAACCCTTATTATCCTTTATTCATATTGTGGAAAATGCAGTGATTTACTGGGATTATACATATTTCACTCCTGCCCCAGTGGAGTTTACAATCTAAGGTTCCTGTCACATTCACACACCGTGGTCAATTTTACCAGGAGCAAGTTGACCTGCTTGTATGTTTTTAGACTGTGGGAGGAATCCCATGCAAACACGGGGAGAACATACAAACTCTTTGAAGACAGTGCCCAGGAATTGAACTCAGGATTCCAGCCCTGGAAGTCAGCAATGCTAACCACTGTGTTAATGGCAAGAATAAGAAAGGTCCACGGATGAATAATAACATAGGAGAAATAATAGAGAAGGTGGAGGTCCAAAGAGATGGCTTCAGAGCTTAGAGATAAAAAGAGAAGGCAGTAAAAAGGAAAAACAAAATTACCCAAACGATATAAGTTTAAGATACAGGAAAGAAGCAGAGGCGAGGGATTGGCAGTACACAACTCGGCAGAGGCAAAGGCACACATTGAAAAATATTTAAACGTGGACACTCATGACCGCATAGAAAAATAATGGTGTGCTTACAACAAAGGATAGCAATGAAGTAATGTAATATTAGCTAGAGACACAAAGTGGCCCTCAGAATATCATATGACACAGAGCATTTCAAAGTTCGTAAGAAAATTGACTAATTTGATGGCAGAATAAGTTCTTATCTGCTGTCAGATCCAATATTGCAATAGCCTGAAAAGCAAAAAGGACAAAAAACTTAATAGCTGAACACGGTCTTCTTATAACAGGGTAACACTATAACTTGGAATTATGGCTTATAATGCCATTGATGATTTATTTCATGTCAGGGTGCCCCTAAACTTGTAGGTCAACTGACAGATAACCACCTATCTAATCAGTCTATTTCATAGTTTATTTCAACTTTCAGAAGAATGTACACAGGGCAACCATTCACATGATATGTGTCTAGGTTGGAACCCAGGCCCACCGGATTTCTTGAGTTTTATCAGCAATACTGCAGAGTACAGTAGACACTAACAACCGTTCTTTGTCCCTTTGGTTGTCAAAATTCCCAAATGCTGGCAGCAAAATTGCCCAATCATCTTGGCTTAATCGAACCTATAGAGTGCTGAAATTTAAGACATTTTCCCCCATGGAAACATGAAGCAACCCAACTTTACTAAGAGCTCCTCTCACAATTTGTGTGGGTTGGAGAGCTAGCATTTCAGTGAAATAGGACCTAGGCATGTCATCGCGATGGCTTTAAAAAGTTTTTGTATTCAAAATATACAGTAGAATGTTGAAACAATACAGGTGCTATCGTGCTGTCAAAGTCATCTCATTGAAGAAGACTCTCCACAGCTTGAGGGTAACACGATATTCAGCATCAAAACAACGTGCAATCTTGAAGCACATCAAAGCTAAACCTTTCCTGCGAAAAGGCTTCCTCCCATCAACCCTGGTCTTTGTAATGCAAATATCCCCCCAGAAGCTGCTCATTCTCTCCTCCATTAAATGGGAAGTTATGTGCTTTTAACGAGGGTCCTAATTAAACAATGAAACCTACTGAAATTAAAGGCATGCCATTATCTTTTATTAGTGGAAAAAGATACACAGTTACTTCTCTCTAGGTGGAGATATTTCTTTTTATGCCTCTGTTGTTTTAATCACATCTTGGTCAACTGAATGGAATCCAATTACTGGAATTTGCTAAGAAATTGCCTTTTTTTCATTCTAATGTATTCCCAGAACAGTTAGTTGACCCCGCTGAGTTATATCTTTTAAGACAGTGGCAGGTTCAACCTTTGCTCAGGACACCCCTTACCTAATAGAATAGTTACAGGCAATGATATATTAATTATTCAGCCATGCTCCATGAATGTCTGGGACATCTAAGATGTTTTTCATCCCATATTTCAAACACAGTAAATTTCAAACTGGAAAATTAATTGTGTCTAGGGATGCTCCCTAATCTCACCCTGGCTGGCCTTCAGCCAACCACCGTTTAACCTAGAAGATACAGCCAAATATTTTGGGAGCCACTACTTTAAGGCAGATGTAGAGATTCTGGTTTTTTTTTTTACATTTAATAGCATTGTGGACAGGCAGCAAAATATTCGGAATCCCATGGACAACAAATCAGCTTTTATGTGGCCAAATAGCACAAGATCATTCCTCCAACATCTAAAACCCACACAAACACCTTTTGTAATCTCTTGATCTGTCCTCCGTTGGCTTCCCAGTCTATTATTGTTTTGTATTATTGACTTTTATTGACTTTACTGCACATTACATGAACTACGTAGAGAAGCTGGAATATTGTACTTCTTCCATAGCTACCAACCAGACATTTGCTTATTATTATTTATTATTGCTCATTATTTTACTTGTTCCAGACCGGTCAGTGGCAAATTGTTTTTTTTTTTGCCATGGAGTATGAGAATGAGGCATTTATTGCATGTTTTACTTTGTAACTAGCTTCATAATGGTCATAAGAGCTAGCAGTATTTTAAGTATTTTATAGATATATATCTATATAGCAACAGTTGGTGGAACGCACAACCATGAGTTCAAAAGTCGTCTGGGTGCCAGTCCATAATAAACAATAAGTAAATCCAAAAATGACAGCGCTCGCTGGAAAGTTGCAACAAACCAAAGAGGTAAATGCAAAGAAGATTTATTGTAAACCTACGTTTCGGGTTCCTTATTGGAAGCTTTGTCAGGGAAAAAAAAAAACGAATGAGGAACCAAAACGTAGGATTACCTTGTTGGTTTGTTGCAACGTTCCTGCGAGTGATGTCATTTTGGGATTTACTTATATTTATATATATAATTTTGTATACCACAAAAACGTACCTATAAAAAGACTGAACATACGCTATATGACCTACAATTTTACACCCTCTTCTATCACAGTAGAGAGTAGAGGATATCGTTTATACAGGTGACCTGCTGTTCTAACTGCCTTGTGTGAGTATTCAGGATTTGTAACCATGGCAACAGAAGAAGGCAGGGATACCCAATAGAGCCCATAACCATGGCAACACATGGGATAACCAATGGGTTTATATTTTGACACTGATGGATATAGGTATTTCTATGCAATTACAGTGGAGCCATGGCACGTACTCTCCACTGCTTCACCCCAGCAGCCATTAGCAAGACTACTCCCAAACTATTTTTGAATAATACATATGCACCCTGGGTAGTAAGAAAGAAAAAAGATATATTGAGCAACAAATACCAATTTAAAGAAAATAAGGACCATACACTGTATATAGGGTCTTGGTATTCAGTCATGCGTGTCCTATCTGTTAGAATTTTTATGATCAGGCTTTTATAACAACACCAAACCTCCACCATGTATTTATGACCATATAATGATATCACAATCGAGCATATCATCCAAATGGAACATCTATTATGTATTTATGACCATCTGATGATACCACAATGGAGTATATCAGCCAGAAGGAAAACCAAGTTACCTAATGACTTTCACTGGTAAATGTATGGGGTCCCTAACAACTCAAAAACAGAATAGGGCAATGTAAAATGAATCCCATAGACCAATCTGTTGGATAAGTATCCAATATATTCACAAAATGACATGTTTGCGGTGATAATCTTTCAAGGTTTTGCTAGCTTTATCTCACATAATTGTACCTTGATCCATGGAAAGAAAATTCCAGAATCTTGTTATATTAGCATATGACTCCTTGGTGAGCTCAGCTCTCTCTCCTCACTAAGATATCCAAGCCTCATAAAATCAAAAAAATCACTCTTTAACATTTACTGTTTAACCTTCCCATTTTATTAACACGGAACATCAAGAAAAATTATAATGGGCCTAAAGCTATCTCATGCAGACAATAATGTAGGCTTGATTTAGGATCAACGGGGTAAGAATATCAAGGAACAGAACCCTTTGCTTCGCTCCCCTCCTCAATAAAGAGCTAATGTGGAACGGAGCCAGGACATTTACATTCACAGATTGACCCGTTCCAAGTGCCTGAGCATCCCACAGTGATAGCCACAAAGCATTTTGGGTAAAGAACATCCAAGTGGAGTGTGGCAGATATTAGCCCTTCCAAAGCCCTTAAGGAGAGACCTCATTAGCATTCAGCAATGTCAGCTTGTGTCACATTAACTGTGTCTGCTGCTTGCTGGTTAAAGACTGTAAAGCAAGCCCTGGTCAAAGGAGAAGGATGCTGTCCAAATGCTTATATTTGCCATCAGAATGACTATATGAAGCTTTCGATTTGGCCTTTTTTTGGCCAAAAATTACCAAAACTGAGATTTTATGCTCCTTTTCGGACCATCTGACTCCCTATGTATCCCCCCTGCTGACCTCCCTCCTCTGCCTCATAGTAGCTAAATGATGCAACTGCATAATCCCATCTTCCCTCCATCTCGCAGAAAAGGCAATTTAATATATACTGAAGATTCTTGCCCTCTCTCCCTGGCTGATAAATGTTACTGTGACTTGTAGCCTAATCTTCAGTACAAACATGTCTGCAGTTAGGCTACCTCATATCTCATAATCCTTTGCAGGTTTCTCCTAACTTATTACAATCCTTTATTTATCAAGAAGCTCTTCTATAAAGAACGTGGATGCAGCACATCATGGTTTGATTGGATTGGAGTAAATTTGGAGTAAATTTGTTGTGTAAAAACATACACCTTTTCTGCACAATGAGACTCATTTATCTCCAAAATTGTTATTTTGTGTGGGAGCCAGATTTTTGTGCGTGTGTCAAATTACTATGCCAAGGTGAAATGAAAATCTTAAAACATGACATTACTGTCTTGTGCACCCCACTCAATAGCTGAAACATTGCACCAATTGGGAAGAGAAGGCCATAGTTGCAAACAACGACATGTAAAAAAAGTTAGCATACATTAAACAACTTGTTGTACCATGTCACATATTTCCCAAGAGGATCAACCCTGAGTTCAGGCCTCAAGCCTTGTTCCTGCTCTCTATCCAAGTCCTCATCCAAAGTTGCCCACCTCAGTCCAGGACCCCCAGGCCTGCCCAAGCACCAGTTTACCTTGTTGTATTAGGTTTAACAGTAGTAACCACCATGATCACATAGGGAGGTATGAATATTGACGTACTCTTGGTCCTCCAAGCACCTGGAAGCCACCTAATAAGTTCCTAACTGGGGAAATGCCTACAGGCCAATCACATAACAGGGAATAGCAGAAGGGACCTCCAACTCAATACTCATACTCAATATCTATGAAAGAATAGCCATTATGTTACTGTGTGCACAATACTAAGATACTAGAATGTGGGGGATCAGTCACCTTTAAATTGTTAATATGGTGTCCCTTTTAGTGAATGGTGTCTCTCAAGAGGAAAGGCTTAGAGATGAGCTAACAGAACAATTTATAGTATTAATTATGCTGTCAGGCCTTTGCTATGTATCCCAGTGCTCTCCTGAAGAGGGATGTATTCCTCAGCCTGCCTTTCTTGGCAAAACATATCAGCTAATTCAATATTTTAAATAAACACTTTAAATAGGCAGTAGAGATGAAGAGAACGTGCTGCAGATGTGTATCACAGCCTCTAAACGAGTCTTTTCTGCACATTCGTGCACTGTTGGCCCTATCAAGTTTAAAGGGCAATGATCTAATGTTTTTTATGAATATTTAAACCCCTGTGTATCTACAAATAACTGCCTTTTGGGGTCTACACTTTGCATCAGCTGCACCTTTGGATGAACCAGCTTTGGAGTGGGAGGAAAGAAGCACACGCGAGTGGGTTGTTCTCTTGGCATTGTATCTTAGGGATGGCTGCCAGGCTAGACAGGGTGAATAGACTTGCATTATTTGCAGATGCTTATGGATGCGACAAATAACTCTGCCGAGGGGGGTCTAAGCAAAACTCATGACCCCTTGCAAATTCTATGTGACATTTATGACACATCCCCCAGTGGACTGATTAGTAGAACAAGCTTCTTCTATGTTCTCTACTCGATGGGAGGTTCAGACAAGATGCAGAAACTGTTACAACTGCAATTTCTAGGTCTCTACTGCTGCTGCATAACTTGGCTGTTGTCTTAACGGGACCAGCACAATCCCCTGTCCTCCTGAGGCCAGTTCAGTATTTATAACACTTAACAGGACTGTTCTTCCCAGGCTATAAGACACCTTTGGAGATAGTCATATTTATTTTCAGCCGTAATACTGTGCCACAATGAAAATGGATGTTCCTGAGCAATGAGCAAATGGATCGAGATAAAACTGAACCACATCCAGTCAAGCAGTGCTTGAGTCCAGCTTATATACAATCCCTTAAAGTGGCCATACACGGGCCGATAAAAGCTGCCGACAGACCGAGTCGGCAGCTTATTGGCCCGTGTATGGGGGGCCCCGACGGGCTTCCCCGATCGAGATCTGGCCCAAAGTCGGCCAGATCTCGATTGGATGGGACTAAAAATCCAGTCGGATCGCGGCCGCATCTGTTCGTTGATGCGGTCCCGCAATCCGACCACCTGTTTGCGTTCGCTAGGATCCGATCGTTGGGCCCTAGGGCCAACGATCGGATCAGCCCGATATTGCCCACCTCAAGGTGGGCATATCGGAGGGAGATCCGCTCGTTTGGCGATATCGCCAAACGAGCGGATCTCTCCATGTATGGCCACCTTTAGATGACTACAATCTTATCTCTTAGCAGATGATTTATGTGAATGTTACACGAGGAGATTGAAGAACATTAGATACATGTGCATATATGGCTGATACCTTGGTAGCTCACTATACTTTTTATTATTATTGTTATTGTTATCGACATGTATTTATAGAGCGTCAACATTTTTTGCACCGCTGAAATATGTTGGCAGTATTTCTTGCAGTATTATGCTTAGTATAACTAAATACCTAAGTCTAAATACCCAAGCTGCCATAGTTTTAAGGCAACTCTTTTTGTGAAGGATATGAAAAAACTTAAGGAATCTGGTTTAGTAACATGTGGCCATGCCCCTAGTGATACAACCCTCCACCATAGTCTTTAATTCGCATTTCAAGCTGGCTAATTATAATTATAGGCAGCCATGACACTACAAGAGGACTATTCAAAGTGATAAACCAGAATGAAGGCAGCCGGCCAGTGAAGAACTGAGTAATCTAGCCATGGGAGAGAAATAATATATTTAATTTTTAACATATCCATTAGATAAATACATCATAGAAATAAAAATTGACTATTAGTGACCCTTGTGAGACATTACTACTGTCATTGAGAGCTGATCTCCCTTTAGTAAGTAAACTCCCTTGCACTCATTATGCCCAGAATATCCATTAGCAATTGTGATAAGAGAGTAAGAGTCGGACTCAGAAGACTCTATGTACTTGCCCCGAGCAGGAATCACTGCTGTGTGCAGTTTAGCCCTGAGACTGTATTCCAACCCAACTCATTTTATAGCAATTAATCGTTTTGTCAGGCTGTCATTTCAAGGGCTCTTGAGCTCGCACATTCGTCATTAAGGATGGTGCCAGCAGCAGTGAGCAGAGAGTGAGCAGTACTTTCTAACTTTTGTCACACCAAAGGGCAAATATTTAGTAAGTGCCAGCAAGAAACCCATTGCTGTTAGCTGGGTTAACATTGCATTTTTTAGCATTGTAGTCAATGGGTCGCTCTGGGTGGCAGAATCAGGTGGGGGATCAAGACACTTATCATAAGATGTGGCTTAGGTTACTCAGACAGCTAGAAATTCATTGGCCTATCCAATCCCTTATAGACTGAGGATGCCTAGACCTCATAGGTGATTTATTATGTGCTCAACGCAGCATGTTAGTCTTGTCCTCCTAATCCTGCAAACATTCAGCACCATCAAAAATTCAATACCGCTTGGTCAGCATTCCAAGCTTGGTTCAAATGGCCTTTATCATTATCATTCTTCATAAATTAGCACTTTAAATCGTCATGAATCATGAACAACAAAATCTCAATGCCCCATTTCTCCGTACCCATGAGGGTACCTACAAGACTAGATGTCTGCTCTTGAAATGAATGGAATGGATAATGCAAATAAAAATCAGTACTGGCTGTATACTACAGAAGTGCTTTCTAAATGGTAGCATGAAACCTATGACCCCAATGCAAATGTATGGTAAAGCATAGATATCCCCCTTTCCTCGGGAATAACTACTATAACTAGATGTCCATCACAATGTCAGGAAGGGATATGGGTTCTGCTACCCTAATGCTGTCCTGGAGACAGTTATAGCCCAGTGATCCATAATCAGTGGACCCCAACCTTGGATGTTGCTCTGAGTGGCCTCAAAACAGTTGCTAATTTTTGAATTCTTGGCTTGGAGGTAAGTTTTAATTGTATAAAAAACATGTTTATGGCCTCCTGTAGGCTGCAATTGGACATAGGGACTTCCAAATAACCAATTATATCTTTATTTGGCATCCCCAGGAACTTTTTCATGCTTGTGTTGCTCCCCAACTCTTTTTACATTTGAATGTCGCTCACGGGTGAAAAAGTTTGGGGACCCCTGTTCTAGTCGAACTTAAAGTTACCACTATCTTTTTTTTTTCAAAAGGATTTTATGATGCTCACATTCAACTAGTGTCACCCAAATACAGATATAAATGAGTTACCCCATGAGAAAGTCTCTAAGGAAACATCTGTGTTTCTCATAGGCACATGTTCACATGATGTTACCTTTGCCTGCATAAAAAAAACATCTTTTAGTGAGTATGGCACAAGTACTTCAGTCAAGAATGGAAAGGTTTGGATGGGTGAGTGAGGGATTGGCATTGGGTCTGTGGTTTCAGGTGATTAAAGAGACAGAAGCCCCCACTGTTGTTGAGTCCTGTCCATGGTTTGCATCTGAGTGAAACATATGGAAGCACTTGTAGACATGTAGGAGGTGTGTGAGGCCTCAAGTCAACTTAGATGCACACAACTACATCACAGTGGTTCTCTCTGAATCCCTCTCTCTATATATACTGTATGCTATACATGTAAGTACTGTATGTGCTAAAATAATGAATACCTGAATTTAGTTGGATTTTGAGATTAACATCATTTTTACCTCTTATAAATATGCTGACACTGTCCCCAAAATGAACAGGACTTACCCAAGACAAAAGTGGGCAGGTTTTTATATATACCAGGGAACTGCAGGAGGCTAGGGTAGATCAGGGGCGTGGCCTAAAGCATCTTCTCACTATCTCAAATCGTTACATAAGACCAATCCCTAACTGCAGAGATTTCTAATATTAAGAACCTATAGGTCCAACACACAAATATAGTCCTCCATGAAGGATCAAAAGTAGGGACAAACATATTGTGAATAACATTTTTAAAAGCTTATTTTTGCCTCCAGTGTTCAGTCAAATGACCCTTAAAAACCCCTCTGTTTTTATAATTGTTAGGCAGCGAGCCACCTAAGGGCTTGTATAAAAATGGAAAGGCAAGGTGCAAAACAAAGGTGCAAGCAACTGTGGGTGCAAGTCTAGAGCACAAGGTGTCAGAGTCCCTTATCCTGTCTTCTACATGCCCACTTGCAGAGTGTCCTTATGGACCAGATAGATAGAGATAGATGTTTTTTGATTATTATCTTTTCAACATTTTTATTGAGTTTTCCAAAAAAAAAAACAAGCAAGATTTACTTATCACAGCGCAAGTTGAGTGTGATTAAGCTATTTGTTTTTTGATTATTGTTGAAAGTTCTGGTTCTCCATATTGGCTCCCAACTGCACTGTGCTCCACGGTTGCTATGTAATGACAGTCATACCATTTACAACAGGTCTAGTAACCCATAGCGACCAGATTTCTGCAGACATTAAATTCTACTCGTTGGCTATGATTTATTAGACCTGGAACAAACTTTTGCACCACTTATTACATTACCCTCAACGGACCAGTCCTCCAGGAAAGTAAAGGCTTACTTCCTCAACATATGCCTACAGGAGACCAATTAATTGACCCTTTTGAATGAACTAAAGCCTACACTGGTTTGATTGTTTTATGATAACTCTGCCCGTTCAAGCATATTAATTCTAAAGTCGCTTAACTGCATCATAAACCTAAAATATAATCTCCCTATATGCTGATTTAGGAAGAAATCCAGATTAATCTTCAGACAATGATGCGGACTGGAATTACCCTATCTCTGCATGTTAGTAATCTCCATCGCCCTGTTTATTCATATGATGTGACATTCTCTAGAATAGAGCGTCCCCCTTGTGATCCGTTATATTATCTAATACAATAAGCAGCAGAAGCGCATCTCAACCAGCTGACTGCCTTGGCAAGCAGTATATAGGACTGATGTCCTACGGGCAGTCCTGAGATAATCCTTTCTCTATGCTGCTAACCCCAGAGGATTAAAGGCTTGGGACATGCTGAACATGGGCAGCTGCATGAGCACCAGGGCCTGAGCAATTAATATCAAGAGTTCTGTCTGTAGGTCAGGGGGTCTGAACACAAAGAGCTTGGTACAACGGGAAGCAATGGCTAACACAATGGCCCATATTTCTGTCTCTATGTTTGGGTTCTATGTTCAGCAGGACACTATAATGGAGAGTATAAAAAAGATAAAAAGAGATGGGAAAAATACAGAGATGTTAACTTAAAGACTCATAAAGAGCAACAGAGGACACCAAGCTGAACATAGAAAGAAATGAGGGCACAGAAACAACAGTCCTTTAAAAAATCACAACGTGTGGATCGGGTTTGCCAAGCAAAAATGTTCTTATAGCAATTTAGTTCCCTGGTCCCATACACTAAGGGGCCAATTCATTAACTTTGAGTGAAGGATTCGAAGTAAAAAAACTTTGAATTTCAAAGTGTTTTTTGGGCTACTTCTACCATCGAATGGGCTACTTCAGCCTTCGACTACGACTTCGAATCAAAGGATTCGAACTAAAAATCGTTCGACTATTCGACCATTCGATAGTCGAAGTACTGTCTCTTTAAAAAAAATTCAACCCCCTAGTTCGCCACCTAAAAGCTACCGAACCCAATGTTAGCCTATGGGGAAGGTCCCCATAGGCTTGGCTAAGTTTTTTTTGGTCGAAGGATAATCCTTTGATCGTTGGATTGCAGTTTTTGTGCAAAATCCTTCGACTTCGATATTCGAAGGATTTTCATTCCCAGTCGAATATCGAGGGTTAATTAACCCTCGATATTCGACCCTTGATGCATCGGCCCCTTAATGAACTTTATACTTTTCATTATATTTCCGCTGAGAACAGCTCCCTGGATACAAACACATGGGACATAGCTTTGACAGTAGTGGAATTGTACCAATTTAAGAAATGAGCATTACCCAATCACGGTCTCTGTATAAATTGATTTCTGCCTATACTTTTTATGTACTATCATGAATCTCAGAAAAAGCGCTAGTCCGAGAGACCCTGCTAATATCCTGTATGAACTAAAATGATATCTACAATATGCATTCCGTTTTCTAAGTGTAATTAAGCAAAGGACATCGTAAAGGTTATGGTATTTTGAAGACTTCAGATATGAATAATGCAGGTATTATTACAGCTATGGGACCCTTTAGTTTGTTGTTCTGTTACAGGGCTAAGGTGTAACAGATCATGATGTTCCAATGAATACGTTCAGGCTATTGTCAGTGGGTGAGCATTAGTTGTCTCCCTGTGTGGGTTATGGGAAAATGTGGATCTAAGACTGAGGAGCTGGTGAGACCCAACAAAGTATATTGCTGGTCCAAGTTGAAGGTCATACCAGGTGAAATTAGGGATAAGTGCATAATTATTGTCTTGTATATCCCATAGAAGTATACAGGTATGGGTATTATCCAGAATGTTCGAGACCTGGGGCTTTCCAGATAATGGATCTTTCCGTAATCTGGATCTTCATACCAAGAAAATCATATAAACATGAAATAAACCCAATAGGCTGGTTTTGCCTCCAATAAGGATTCATTATATCTTAGTTTGGATCAAGTACAAGCTACTGTTTTATTATTACACAGAGAAAGGGGAAATCATTTTTAAAAATTTGGATTATTTGATTAAAATGGAGTCTATGGGAGACGGCCTTTCTGTAATTCGGAACTTTCTGGATAACGGGTTTCCGGATAACGGATGCTATGCCTTTATATGTTTATTATATCAGTAACCTTGTATGGCAGGGATGAAAAAAGCATCTTCTGCCCAAAAAGACGTCAGAGTAGTCGGAACATAAGTGCAGAAGCAAATCACTGCATTTTGTCTTGAGTAAACTTGAAGAGAACTTGTGGAATACACATTGCACTCATTGGGTCAGTGAGCCTAATGGCTCATACATGTGGGCATTTCGCCCTGCAGTTGGTCCTTCCACTGAAGAGGAACACAGGAAGAGCCTATAACTAAGGGGATGCAGCATTTCCTCATAATTATAGAACAATCAAAGTATTAGAATTTTACCCACAGCAACTCCAGCGGTTCTTAAACTGTGGGACTAGCCCTGGAGCTGTGGCAGAGGGGGCCCAGCCTGAAGGTTTGTGGAGGAGATTGAGTGATTTTGTTCTTCTAGATACATCTGAAAGTCTAGAAGGTAATTACAGTTTGATTTGTGTAACTTAATGTTACCGAATCCAACCTGGATCCAAAGGCCATACCTGCCCCGCCCCCATTCCACTCTAGCCCTACCCCTGTTTTGATGTAGCCCCACCCCTCACCATGCTCTCTTCTTCACTCCTTTAGATGATATCAGAGAACGTTACATGCAGATGCTAAGCATTTCAATGAAGTGGGAAAGCTAGAATTTGGGTGCAAATTATTGACAGCAGGTGAAAGACCTGCAGCTCTAGGTGATTGGGTAAGAGAGGGGCTTAAATTATATTGACTTGTAAAAATATGGATGAAATGACATGTCTTAATACTAATTAGAGATGCACCGAATCCACTATTTTGGATTCGGTCGAACCCCTGAATCCGTCATGGAAGTTTCGGTCCAATACCGAACTGAATCCGAATACTCATTTGCATATGCATATTAGGGGTGGCAAGGGGAAAACACGTTTTACTTCCTAGTTTTGTGCCAAAAAGTCATACAATTTCCCTCCCCACCCTAATTTGCATATGAAACTTAGGATTCGGATTTGGCTCTGCTGGGCAGAAGGATTCGGCCGAATCCGAATCCTGCTGAAAAAGGCCGAATCCTGGCCGAATAATGAACCGAATCCTGGATTCGGTGAATTCCTAATACTAATGACTGATACACACAGGGGCACATTTACTTGGGGTTGAATATCGAGGGTTAATTAACCCTCGATATTCGACTGTCGAATTAAAATCCTTCGACTTCGAATATCGAAGTCGAAGAATTTTGCACAATTTGTTGGATCGAACGATTAAATCCTTCGGATCGAACGATTCGAAGAATTTCAATCCATCGATCGAAGGATTATCCTTCAATCAGAAAAGTGTTAGCAAGCCTATGGGGACCTTCCCCATAGGCTAACATTGGCCTTGGTAGGTTTTAGGTGGCGAACTAGGGGGTCGAAGAAATTTTTAAAGAGACAGTACTTCGATTATCGAATGGTCGAATATTCGAACGATTTTTAGTTCGAAGCGTTCGATTCGAAGTCGAAGGTCGTAGTCGAAGGTCGAAGTAGCCAATTCGATGGTCGAAGTAGCCAAAAAAACCATTCGAAAATCAAATTTTTTTTCCTCTATTTTCCTCTATTCCTTCATTTGAGCTTAGTGAATGGGCCCCCAAGTTTTTCCAATTTTGATGGGGGGCCTAACCATAGGTTGGATATCTGGTGGTGGTGGAGGGAGACAGCCACAACCTTAAGCTGGCTATAGATGCAAAGATCTGATTGTGTGAATCCTCAATTCGTATGATTTTCGAACCATGTCTGTAGAGTCCCGACATTTTTTTTGTCCCATGGAGATCGGTCGTTTGGATTATCAGACAGTTTAAAAGATTTCTGTCGGATGAGGATAATATCTCTGCATGTATTGCCGATCTGACAATATCGCTGTGAGCTTCCTAGTAGAATTTGTCGGGCATACTTTCGCACGATTTCCGTGATGGGCAGGACATCCGCTGGTTTGTTCTCTTTGCTGTTTTATTTTATCTGAATGGTTAGTGGCAGGTCGGGAAAGGGCACCGACCGATCATTCGTCCGATGTTCTGCTCATCTATGGCCAGTTTAAGTCTAATAAAGTATAAAAACATTCAGAATTCAATAGGCAACTGCCAAGTGCCAATGACATGAATTTATTTCCAGTGAAAATAGAAAAAGCCAGTTCTATGGTTGTTTTAACGCCGCTGAAATGAAAGAAAAGTCCGTTTTGGAATTTAAACTCAACGGCTGTAGAAAATATCTCAAAGGCATTCGCGGTCTGGCGAATCATGCGTAACAATTAGATTTAAAAAAACACGGCAAGGCAAAAGGATAATGCGTCTGATTATACCAAGGATATGCTTCGGCCCTTAGAGCTGTGCATTTCAAATTAGTATGGATTCCAATTTTGAATGTCGGTGTCTAAAATCAATGAAGTTTAGGGGCCGGAGCACAAAATAGTATTTCAATAAATAATAACTGCACTTGAGAGACTTTTTTTCATCTTTTTAACAGGCCTCATTGAAATTAAAAAAAATCACTAGTTCCAGGAAATTGGGTTTGGAATCTCTTACAGGTCACAGTTATACAGTGCTGTCTTTCAACCCTCTAATAATCATTTCATAATAATTCTATTTTTTTTTTTTTTGCATTTCTTTTAAAAGGTCACTATTTTGGGGCAGATTTATCAAAGGTAGAGTGATACCGTTTTTTTTTTTTTTTACTTGAATGAACTTGAATGACCTCGAAACTCGGATACAGGTATGGGACCTGTTATCCAGAATGCTCGGGACCTGTGTATTTTCCGGATAACGGATCTTTCTTCAATTTGGGTCTTCATGCCTTACGTCTACTAGAAATGGATTTAAACATTAAATAAACCCAATAGGCTGGTTTTGCTTCCAATAAGGATTAATTATATCTTAGTTGGGATCAAGTACAAGCTACTGTTTTATTATTACAGAGAAAAAGGAAATCATTTTTAAAAATGTGGATTGTTTGGATAAAATGGAGTCTGTGGGAGACAGCCATTCCGTAATTCGGAGCTTTCTGGATATCGAATAGAGGAGGGGCAGACAATATTTGATTGACAGCTGAGATGTTTAAATGAGCTTACAACACCTATAAATGCTTTAATAAAAAAATAGAAATTGGATTTCATGTTTAAGTTGAAAAGGACTTTTATTATACAGATTTTTGTGTCTGAGTGACGGGTCCACTTTAAGAAAAAACTCGAACGTGTAAAACGTGAATGTCAGAAAGGCTACTAACATCTTCAAATGGTTCACTGGACCTCTACCATTGACTTCTACATGAATTCGAGTTGTTCCCAGGGTCCAGCTATGATAAATTTCAAATTCGAACTTGAGTTTGGATTATTCCCAATTTTTGAGTTGTGAACAAAAATCCAACTCAAAAATTTGAATTCTAATTTACCATTCGATATTTTAACATTATAAGGGCTCTAACACATGGGCATTTTTCCTATGCCCCCCAGCGGTTGGACATCATCAAGTTGCATTCCACCCGTGTGCTTGTGCCTCAATGAGTACAGCATGGTCTGGAAGAATGGGATGTGGCTCTTTCTGGGGAATCCTCGATTTTCGGACCGTGTGTGAAGAGTCCCGACATTTTTTGTCCCATGGAGATCGGTTGTATGGTCGATCGGGCAGGTTAAAAGATTTCTGTCGGCTGCCGATAATATCTCTGCATGTATTGCCGATCTGACGATCTTCAGTGGGAGACTGTCGGACATAACTTTCGTACGATTGCTGTAGGGGTAGAACATTGGCTGTTCTTTACTACCTTATTTGATTTTAATGGTTGATGGCAGGTCTGGAGACAGGGGCGATCCTGGTCCCTCCCCCGCCTGAGGCAGCAGCAGTTGCTGCTGCCCCCCTCCCCTGGAAATTCGCTCTTAAAGTACCAGGAGCAGCATTTTTGCTGCCCCTGGTACCTAGTGGGGTGCTGCTGCCTGAGGCAACAGCCTCAACTTGCCTCATTGGTGAAGCACCCCTGCCTGGAGATGGGGAAGTCCAATCGTACGAGGATTCAAACAATCTGATCTTTGCGTCTATGGCCAGTTGGCTTATTGCCCCAACCAGTGCAATGCGCATTCTACAAGTTCTCTTCAAGTTTACTGAAAGCAATCTACAACTTCTTCCCATAAACATTGGCCAACTTTGATTTTGACACAAACAAGAGATGAGAGAGTCCCCCTGCTTTCCTTTAGAGGAAACATTCTATTTTGAAGTCACAAAAAGCTCAATATTTCTGACTTATCAAAACACTTGTAGCCATTGCTGCCAAACTGAATTTTTCAAAGCTCCCGTTTTCGTTTGATTTCACAAGGGAAACCTAAGATATCACTCTTTCACCGAAGGCTGTGTCTTTTACGTTCTTCACTCAAAGGGTAGACAATTTTAAGTAAAAACCCAAGTTTAATTCTTTTACTCCTATCTGGTACTAGCTGCTAGCAAGCAAGCAGTAACTAACTCCCCTCTCTTGTCCCTTTATCTCCCAATATCAGGCACCTATCTAGTAATTCCAATTTCTTTAGAGAGAAACTGAAAGCAAAACGTGACATGTTGCACCTTAAATAAATATATTGTATATTTGCATTAAACACAATAGATCAGATGTGGAGATAAATAGTATATAAGCTCATTTAAATCATTGGCATTTGTTGGTGTCACTGTTCCTTTCATTCGCCGTTAGCTATGTTTTGGCAGCACTGAACTGGGATTAGTAAAACAGTTACGCTGAAACAGCTTTTAAAAGTGTACTCGCATCACTACCCTAAATATAGTTTTATTCAGCGTATTAGCAGACATCAGTATAAATTGTGAATCAATTATAGAAGCTAAAACCTTACTGGATAAGATTCATTGCCAAGGAGATAAGCTTGTGGCATTCCCTCTGTTTCAGTTTAAGATTAGTAGTGTGTAGATTGGATGCGGTTTTTGTGCGAGCGTGCGTGTGTGGTGGTGGGATATAAAGCTGTGTATAGACACCTGAATCTTATCTTTCACCTGGAAGGCCACACACAGAAATAACCCAACTGGCCTGTACTGGCTCAGGTCTACTCATTCAGCAGTTGCCGAAAGAACCATGAAAAGTATGATGCCATTTCATTCATTTGGCAGATCATTTTATACAGCAATGCGGTGCAATTGTTTCGAGTAGTGGAATGATTATTTGTTATTCGGCATGATTGCGCATGAGTTATACTAAAACTTCAGTCCTTCGTCAAGCCCTTTGAAGGACACATCTGGTTTTCAGGCTGGTTTTCCAATATATCCATCCATTTGAGTTCTACTTGAATTCTTCTTGAATTCCATGCAGACTGGGATCCAAATCAGTGATGCAAATTGACTAACATCAAACAGTTACAGTAACAGTTAAAAAAACACAAGAAGATATTTAATCCTGGAAGTCTTGTGAGATATCTATTTTGACCATAGAAAATATCATCTCTTTATCCCATTTATTGCCCAGTGCACAGTGTTAAGATGGCTATACATGGGCCACCAACGCAGTTTCTTCAGATTGAGTTGGTTGGTTATTGACAAAGAGAAGGCCAAAAATCCATCTGTTTTTAAAATCCAATGAACTCTTTGATGTGGTCCTCTCTCATTGGATTTTCACGGGTCCTTATTATGACTTGATAAGGGGACAATTCAGCCCAATTTACTCTGCTATGGAGTGTTCTGTTTGTAGTCTTTTTTGGCCTGACAGGCTCCAACCTGAGATATTGTGCTGCCTGGGCTACTAGGACATAGTGCCTTTCAGTTTATTGTTATGGGATTTTAATACAATAGTAAGAACATTGAGTCCTAAAGGAGCTTGTGATCAAACAACCTGAGAGGCAATTGTTTCTTAAAGGAGAAGGAAAGTCGTTTACAACTTGGGGGGTGCCTAAAGTAAGGCATCCCCAAGTGAATGTATTTACTTACCTGAAATCAGCAGAAAACTGCACCAGCCTGGGGTTATTCCAGTGAGCACCATGGATCGATTCTCTTTTAGCTTCTTCTTTCTTCAAGTTTCCTGGGGCAGACGCATGCGCAACAGAATGAAAAAGCAAACTCTTTAGTTAAAGTTCACCTTTTTACTCTGCGCATGCACAGCCATGAGAAGAAACCAAAAGAGGATCGCTCCGTGGTGCTCACTGGAATAACCCCGGGCTGGTGCGGTTTTCTGCTGAGTTTTCTGCTGATAGGAGCACCAGCCTGGGGTTTCCGGTACGTAAATACATTCACTTGGGGGTGCCTAACATTTGACTTTCCTTCTCATTAAAGGCAAGGCTAAAACTGCAAGAACAACCAAAGCATCTCTGTAGGTGCTACTAGTAGGCACCTCAAAGGAGAAGGAAACCTAGTTGGCGCAAAAACCCTCCCCCCCTCCCGTGCGTTGCCCACCCTCCCTCCTCCCCCCTGGCCTACCTGTCCTGCTGGGCAAATGCCCCTAACTTGTCACTTACCCTTCTGCGCAGGTCCAGTCTACTGAGTTCACCGACGCCATCTTCTTCCAAGCGATCTTCTTCCTGCTTTGACCGGCGCATGCACAGTAGGAACATTTCGCCGGTACGGATCTACTGCGCATGTGCCAAAAGTCAAAAAGTGAAATCGAAAACTTCGTGACTTTTGGCACATGCACAGTAGATCCGTACCGGCGAAATGCTCCTACTGCGCATGCGCCAAAACGCCGGTCAAAGCAGGAAGAAGATCGCGTGGAAGAAGATGGCGTCGGTGAACTCCGTGGACTGGACCTGCGCAGAAGGGTAAGTAACAAGTTAGGGGCATTTGCCCAGCAGGACAGGTAGGCCAGGGGGGAGGAGGGAGGGTGGGCAACGCACGGGAGGGGGGGAGGGTTTTGCGCCAACTAGGTTTCCTTCTCCTTCAAGAGGAAATAATGATCCATTCATTTCAATATTTCCATTAAAAATTCAGCTATATTGGCCTTTAACATATTCATGCATTATGCGGACAACCCCAAGTGGTCTAATACCGATGTCCAATTATTTATTTTCCATGTGAGAGCTGAGACACTTCTATTAAATAAACCAACACATAAAATGAAAGGTGGATACCTTAATGGCACAGCTTTAACTGCTATCACTCCAGTATTCTAATTAATTACCATCGTCCTAAGAAGTATGTCAAGTTTGAAATAAAAATGTTCATGGTTTTCTAACCTCTCATTACAAAAATCTGAGAATCAGCCCTTGCACATTGAGCTGTGAAATAGGAAGGCAACGGGGTGTAGAAAGTCAGCGGCCATCTTGAAAGCCCTCATCTTGAGTTGGGAGTTTTCATCACGCATGTTACATTGTAGATTATTAAAATCTGCATTGTGGACATTTTTCAAAGCAACATGGTGTAAATGATATCCTTGCAAACAATATTCTCATGTCGACAGCTTAGATATCAATTTCTAATTTCACTTTGTCACTGTCATCTTCTGTTTACATGTGAGGGTTATTTGCTAACACAAATGCAAGTGATTTGATTACCCACACTGCATCACTTCTGCATGGTCAAACTGGCTTTAGGCTTCTTCGCTGGGTGCAAATCTGGTGTGCCTTTTAATGCAATCCATTTCTACTGCCAGGTCCAAGATGGCAGCAGGTGTCTCAGCTTCAATAGGTACAGTTGCCCACCACTCATGAGAAGAGACAGAATGGACACTTTGCCCCAATTTTCCACTATGGACACTCACTACACAGACTTCTCAGAGGCGGTAAAGATCAACAATGTTTTATTTCACACAGAGTAACAGACACCTAACGCGTTTCGTGTGTGACCATACATTTCGTGTGCAAACACACCTATGATTACATGTGGTCACACATGAAACACGTTTGGTGTCTGTTACTATGTAAAATAAAGCATCGTTGATCTTTACCGCTTCTGAGAAGTCTGTGGAGTGTGCGTCCATAGTGCAATATTGGTGCAACGCTTTATCCCCTTGTTACGGGTTAAGGACGCAGGAGAGCAGTGAGTGACCCTGATTTGGAAACTGAATATAAGATAGTAAGCGGCAGGTATCCTGTGCTTGAATGGCTGCCACCATGGCTACACAGCAGCTTGTTTATATAAACTATAGTAGTACTTATCTGTTATCTACTGTGTATCCTGTGCTTGAATGGCTGCCACCATGGCTACACAGCAGCTTGTTTATATAAACTATAGTAGTACTTATCTGTTATCTACTGTGTATCCTGTGCTTGAATGGCTGCCCCCATGGCTAAACAGCAGCTTGTTTATATAAACTATAGTAGTATTTATCTGTTATCTACTGTGTATCCTGTGCTTGAATGGCTGCCCCCATGGCTACACAGCAGCTTGTTTATATTATTATTATTATTATTAACATGTATTTATATAGCGCCAACATATTGCGTAGCACTGTAATATAAACTATAGTAGTACTTATCTGTTATCTACTGTGTATCCTGTGCTTGAATGGCTGCCCCCATGGCTACACAGCAGCTTGTTTATATTATTATTATTATTATTAACATGTATTTATATAGCACCAACATATTGCGTAGCACTGTAATATAAACTATAGTAGTACTTATCTGTTATCTACTGTGTATCCTGTGCTTGAATGGCTGCCCCCATGGCTACACAGCAGCTTGTTTATATAAACTATAGTAGTACTTATCTGTTATCTACTGTGTATCCTGTGCTTGAATGGCTGCCCCCATGGCTACACAGCAGCTTGTTTATATAAACTATAGTAGTACTTATCTGTTATCTACTGTGTATCCTGTGCTTGAATGGCTGCCCCATGGCTACACAGCAGCTTGTTTAGATAAACTATAGTAGTACTTATCTGTTATCTACTGTGTATCCTGTGCTTGAATGGCTGCCCCCATGGCTAAACAGCAGCTTGTTTATATAAACTATAGTAGTATTTATCTGTTATCTACTGTGTATCCTGTGCTTGAATGGCTGCCCCCATGGCTAAACAGCAGCTTGTTTATATAAACTATAGTAGTATTTATCTGTTATCTACTGTGTATCCTGTGCTTGAATGGCTGCCCCCATGGCTACACAGCAGCTTGTTTATATAAACTATAGTAGTACTTATCTGTTATCTACTGTGTATCCTGTGCTTGAATGGCTGCCCCCATGGCTACACAGCAGCTTGTTAATATAAACGATAGTAGTACTTATCTGTTATCTACTGTGTATCCTGTGCTTGAATGGCTGTCCCCATGGCTACACAGCAGCTTGTTTATATAAACTATAGTAGTACTTATCTGTTATCTACTGTGTATCCTGTGCTTGAATGGCTGCCCCCATGGCTACACAGCAGCTTGTTTATATAAACTATAGTAGTACTTATCTGTTATCTACTGTGTATCCTGTGCTTGAATGGCTGCCCCCATGGCTACACAGCAGCTTGTTTATATAAACTATAGTAGTACTTATCTGTTATCTACTGTGTATCCTGTGCTTGAATGGCTGCCCCATGGCTACACAGCAGCTTGTTTAGATAAACTATAGTAGTACTTATCTGTTATCTACTGTGTATCCTGTGCTTGAATGGCTGCCCCCATGGCTACACAGCAGCTTGTTAATATAAACGATAGTAGTACTTATCTGTTATCTACTGTGTATCCTGTGCTTGAATGGCTGTCCCCATGGCTACACAGCAGCTTGTTTATATAAACTATAGTAGTACTTATCTGTTATCTACTGTGTATCCTGTGCTTGAATGGCTGCCCCCATGGCTACACAGCAGCTTGTTTATATAAACTATAGTAGTACTTATCTGTTATCTACTGTGTATCCTGTGCTTGAATGGCTGCCCCATGGCTACACAGCAGCTTGTTTAGATAAACTATAGTAGTACTTATCTGTTATCTACTGTGTATCCTGTGCTTGAATGGCTGCCCCCATGGCTACACAGCAGCTTGTTTATATAAACTATAGTAGTACTTATCTGTTATCTACTGTGTATCCTGTGCTTGAATGGCTGCCCCCATGGCTACACAGCAGCTTGTTTATATAAACTATAGTAGTACTTATCTGTTATCTACTGTGTATCCTGTGCTTGAATGGCTGCCCCATGGCTACACAGCAGCTTGTTTATATAAACTATAGTAGTACTTATCTGTTATCTACTGTGTATCCTGTGCTTGAATGGCTGCCCCCATGGCTACACAGCAGCTTGTTTATATAAACTATAGTAGTACTTATCTGTTATCTACTGTGTATCCTGTGCTTGAATGGCTGCCCCATGGCTACACAGCAGCTTGTTTAGATAAACTATAGTAGTACTTATCTGTTATCTACTGTGTATCCTGTGCTTGAATGGCTGCCCCCATGGCTACACAGCAGCTTGTTTATATAAACTATAGTAGTACTTATCTGTTATCTACTGTGTATCCTGTGCTTGAATGGCTGCCCCCATGGCTACACAGCAGCTTGTTTATATATAGTAGTGTTTCAAAAGAAAACACACTGTCAGGGCCTGAAGGCTCAGTTTGCAGTTGCCGACCAAGGAGGAAGCTTGTAGTTTGTTGTACAAAAGGGATCAAGAAGAAGAGTAGTAAATCCAGGCAAAAGGTCAATTCAGGCAGCAAATGTTCTTAATCAGAATACAGGCCGATATCAAGATCAGGAGTTCAATAACAATAAATAACACCCAGGAACACAACAGAGTTGAACCTATAATCGGGCAATGACTATAGGCTTCTGGCCTTCTTTTATAGTGCGTGATGACATCATGGCGTCAGGACGCTGCGTCCGAATTGATTCACTGGCGTCCAACGACCGCATGGTTCCCCCTGGCCGCCGCCATTTTGGATGGAACGCTGCCGTGGAAAGACGCTCCTTACACACGCCAGTTTTACCAGTGCAGGGCAACACTACATTATATTGTCATACCATTAAAACACTTTTTGGTGTTACTACCCTTAATGAATTGAGACACTATTCACTCTCAATTTTCTCCATCTTAGAGCGGGTTCTTAAATGACCTTTCTTATCTTTCCATAACATCCATATACCCCCCAATGGTCCCATTTATCATATGAAGAGATCATAACTGAAGACCCTTTAAAGATAGGGTTTGATCTACAGTACCTAATGTTTGAGGTGGATTGGGGAGTAATATATGGCTAATATTGAGCTGCATCATAAAGAAAAAAATATTGATAAATTTCCTAAAGAGCTAAGTGATATTACGTTTTCTCTGTGGCTCTCAGATTTGGAATTTAAACTGCAATCTGTATGTTTTCACTTACCCTAGTGACTAGGAATCAGCCTGGAAGTGACAATGGAAAATGAAAAGGTGAAGCAATAAGAAGTCAGAATAGCAATAAAACTTTTAGTCTGTTTTTTACTGTGACCCTGTTAAGTATCTATAGATACAAGCCAGATACAAGCAGCATGGGAAAGTTAATAATACATTACAAAAAAGAATACCAGATGTTGCGTAGAACACCTTCACATATGCCATGGTAAAAGGGTTCATTTGAAGGTGAATTTTCCCTTAAATATTTCAGATACCCTCCAATCTCTAGAAGACCCCCGTTTCCATTTATAATTAAAATGTTAGCATCTTGTTCCTTTATTTATATTTATGGGCCAATTATGCCCCATATATGTCACCAATAAATGGCCCCTTAAAGCCATGTCTGCATACCATTAGCATTATTACACTTTTATATAAAAGTGATATAAATCTTTTAAAGGGATACTGTCATGGGAAAAAAACTTCAAAATATATATTTAATTTTGAAATCTAACATGGGACTAGACATATTTTCAGTTTCCCAGCTGCCCCAAGTCATGTGACATGTGCTCTGATAAACTTCAGTCACTCTTTACTGCTGCACTGCAAGTTGGAGTGATACTATATCCCCCCTCCCCCCTGGCAGCCTAACAACAAACAATGGGAAGATAACCAGATATCAGCTCCCTAACACAAGATAACAGCTGCCTGGTAGATCTAAGAACAGCACTCTAAGTAAAATCCAGGTCCCACGGCAACACATTGAGTTACATTGAGTAGGAGAAACAACAGCCTGTCAGAAAGCAGTTCCATCCTAAAGTGCTGGCTCTTTCTGAAAGCACATGAGTAGGCAAAATAACCTGAGATGCACCTACACACCAATATTACAACTTAAAAATACACTTGCAGGTTCAGGAATGAAATTTTATTTTGTAGAGTGAATTATTGGCAGTGTAAACAGTACAATTTAGAAATAAAAACTACACCAAAAAAATCATGACAGAATCCCTTAAATAAAACTTTCAGAACCATTCTAGGAGTCTCCTGTATTTCCATGTTGTGGTCATATAGAGTGTGTGGTAACAAGGTGTGATTGGGTTATTGTCGGGTCAAAAAATCTCCCCATGAGGTTGTCATCTCTACATCTCTACATTTTGCATCTTCTTCTGTTCTTCATTAAGAAGAACAGAATTCCAGCAGTTATCTCTTTTACTAGTATCCCTCTAGAGCAGCCTTTGGACCCAAAATCATATTAGTCATCTAGACTAGAATAGAAAATGTATCTTATCCTCAGACTAGCCTTCCATCCAATATTATGAACATCACATTGGGAGGCCAAGTTGCCCATTGTCAGCCATGACTCAAGCAGTCCTACTTTATAAATAACAAGACCTTGTAACATGTGTTTACCTGGCACCCACCACTGCAAAAGATTTCTCCGAACTCTTAACTGTGATATGAGTCCTTTTGTTGGACAGAATATGAATTGAAAAGGTTACAAAAGAGTTTAGGGGTAAACAGAGAACATTCAGCTTGCTCCACAGGGTTTGCTGTTTCTTTCGGTCGGTCTCCCAAATCAATAAGTCACAGCTGCAGAGGTTCTTTCAGTCATGACCACAAGACATTCCAAGACTTCAAATCAATTGGGTAGGGAAAAAAACCTGTGTTAACACATTTTTTAAGAGTCCCATATGATAGTTACTTTTTCTGTGCAATTTTCAGCTACTGTATAACCTCTAGGCTGTACTGTATGTATCCCAGGGACTTGACTTCCAAGAGAACCATAATGTAGAATGTAGGACATGAACACTTCAAAGGCATCCATGGAACAGTTATTACAGTATCAAAGCACTTCACATGTTCCTACAAAATATTCATACTGATTTGGTCCCCAAGCGCTGGGGTCAGGACAACCAACTGATCATCAAGGCAGTACAGGTATGGGACCTGTTATCCAGAATAACCTGGGGTTTTCTGGATAACAGATCTTTCTGTAATTTGGATCTTCATACTTTAAGTCTACTAGAAGACCATGTAAACCATGTAAATAAATAAACCCAATTTGCTTCCAATAAGGATTAATTATATTTTAAGGTGGCCATACACGGGCCGATAAAAGCTGCCGACAGACCGAGTCAGCAGCTTCTTGGCCCGTGTATGGGGCCCCCCAACGGGCTTCCACGATCGAGATCTGGCCGAAAGTCGGCGAGATCTCGATCAGATGGGACTAAAAATCCCGTCGGATCGCGGCAGCATCTGTTCGTTGATGGGGTCCCGCGATCCGACTTCCCGTAAAGCCACCGTAGGATTCAATCGTTGGGCCCTAGGGCCCACGATCGGATCAGCCCGATATTGCCCACCTCAAGGTGGGTATATCGGGGAGAGATCCGCTCGTTTGGCGACGTCTGTGTATGCCCACCTTTAGTTGGGGTCAAGTACAAGCTACTGTTTTATTATTACAGAGAAAAAGGAAATCATTTTTAAAAATTTGGATTATTTGGATAAAATGGAGTCTATGAGAGACAGCCTCTCCATAATTAGGAGCTTTCTGGATAACGGGTTTCCGGATAACTGATCCCATACCTGCACTTTTATTTTTCTTTACCTTTTTACTACTACTGTAAATAAAAATGAATGACCTTTAAACCATCACAGCCGTCAATGGCCAGACAGAAAAAAAATCTCTGCTTAGTAAAGTTGGGCCTCAGCCTAGAATGCAGATTCCTTCTGAATTGTATTCACTGTGTCAGCTGACTGTTCACATAATGCACCAGGAGCTTCAGAAACTACAGGAATGTCCTCTCCTCCAGCCTGGAAAGTGATTAAAATGCATTATATTCCAAGACTCCCCTTGATCTAAGGAGCCACTACAGACCTGCATGGCTCTTCCAGTAATAAGTCTTATGGAAGAATTTTGTTTAGTGCAAATCGCAAGCTTGTTAGTGATCATGTAGGAGTTGGGAGGGGTAAACTACAGTATAAGGCATTACAAACAAGCAATAAACTGTAATGTAGTATTAGCAAACCAGTGAAGCTTTGTAGCTAACTTGTGGTGACAGTGAATGCAGAAATGATAGCACTATAGCTCTTTCACACAAATGGTTTTCTTTCAGATTTACAGTAAATTGTGTTCACGTGGGTGGCTAGTGGGTTGCAGGCAGGAGATAGTGCTGACAATAGGAAACCGCTGGACAGAGTCCATAGAATCAATCATATCTACAGGAACCTCCTATGAATGGGCAATGAATCTGCTGGAGAAAATGCCCAACAACTGAAGGCATCAGAGCAAATACCCTGTGTCTTTTTTAGGTCAGCAAAAGCCCTTGTGATTGGCTAAGAACATCAGGTGCTGGATGTCTGGGTATTTAATTTACAGCACTGGTATCTCATTTAGTTGTGTGATACAGTTCCTATGGATAACTGGACAGAATTAGGTTTATAACAAAATTCTCTACCATATGTAGTAGCCCCTCTCATTATGAAGCCTACTGCACCCTCACCTTCCTACAGAACAGTGTCATCTTCTTTTTCAGCTTCCCATACAACATACTGTAGTTCTGTGCTTCTCCCTGCAACTCAATTCACTTGCTACCCAATTTCTTGTAGTATTACCAAAACTAGAAAACACAGAGCAACTCATGTAAAGAATAATTATCTCCATGCCTTGAGGCTTTCACTATCTCTCTACATACACAGAATGATGTGTTCTCAGTACTTAGGAGCATTAGGAACATGCAATACTTACTGTGCACCATATAATTCATTTCCAATCCATGTCCCACTCCCTACAGCACATACCATCTCTATCGTCATGAAGCACAGAACACCTATTGATCTCTGCAGAAAAGACCATAACCTAAGAGTTTCCCACTCCCTGCAATAAACAATAGGTTTCTTATTGTGGCACAGTGCATGTCTTTATATCTGCACTTCTCCTCTTGAATGAAGCCTCTCTCATTGATTCCCAGACCATGCCACCATCACTGCTCCCTCACCTAGAAGCCCACTCCCTGGCAGTGGAGTATTCTCTGTTTAACATTGGCAAAGAGAATTATGCAATAACTGCAGTAATTTTCCCTGCAGCAAACAAAAACCACTGAATCCACCCACTCACAATTCCAGCGGTGGTTCAAAAACTCCCGCACAATTGGTTCGTACTGAAGTATTTCCCCTTGGTTTATCCCAATGTTCAGTTAGTAAAATCATTTTCTAATGAGTCCCCGATGCCAATGGTGGCTTCAGCAGTAAATTTCCCGTCATCATTTTAATTTCTACTTGATAACCTCTTAGTTATTGAGTCCACTGTGCCTTCTGTGTGAACAACATTTCCCCATTGATGATTTTGCTCTGCTTGAACATGTTTGCCCATGAGGACTCTTCTTTCCGTGCTAAATATATCTAAGTGATTAGTAATAGGGCCAGTTAATGCCACTGGAATCTGCTCAGCAACTGGGGCCCAATCAGCACTGTGTCTTGCCTGTTGATCTGTAAATATTGCTTCAGTGCTTCAGCTTTCCCTCTTACGTTTCATGACGTGCAACAAAGGCTTCCGTTCAGAGCCCTAATAGTGTCTCTAGGGTATAATGTCACAATAAAGACAAATCTGAAACCTCTGTGTCTAGGCAGCATGGATATTTATAAATAAATAGCGTGACCACTAATACTTAATCTAAAACATCTTGGACCACTACAATATTCATGCCATTTACACTCTTGTTTTTTAAGATTGAGACCTTCGAATTCAGTTGCTCAGCTCCAGCTTCCAACATCCCAATAAAGCTGAGATGAGTGGTTTAACTTCAAGTATAAGTGAACCATCTAACAAAGTTGTAGGAAAAGAGCCGACCAATATCGGCAGAAGACTTGGTTGGATATTGGTCGGCTCGTCGATCGGACTGGACGGAAAATTTTGATCGGGCGCCCAAACATCGGCCATTGTTAGTGCTGAATCGTCAGATACAGGTAGAATTCTATTGTTTCTATCTGTATATCTGACGATTCAGCTCTACACGTGTGTATTGAAACGAACGATCTTTCTTGGAAAGATCTTTTCCAAAGAATATCATCTTTGTTACGTCTATGGCCAGCTTAAGAGTAGGGATGTAGCGAACGGCGGAAAAAATGTTCGCGAACTTGCGACAAAACATGCGAATAGTTCGCGAACGTCGCGAACCCCATAGACTTCAATGGGAAGGCGAATTTTAAAAGCTAGAAAAGACATTTCTGGCCAGAAAAATGATTTTAAAGTTGTTTAAAGGGTGCAACGACCTGGACAGTGGCATGCCAGAGGGGGATCAAGGGCAAAAATGTATCTGAAAAATCCATTGTTGACACAGCGCTGCGTTTTGTGCTGTAAAGGGCAGAAATCACACTACGTCACTCAGGTGATGTTTCTGGACACGGAATGTGAAAAAGCTCACACAGCTAGGTGGCACTTGGTTAAAGACTGGGCAAATAATGCCTGCAAGGTCAACGTATACACTACAGCCGTTGGATACGGAATATATTATTGCTGCTTGAAAAACGTCACTCGGGTGGTGTTTCTGGAGACGGTATTATTATTGATATTTAGACAGCTAGGTGGCAGTTGTTTGAAGAACAGATGCAGATGAGAGATCAGCAGCAGGACAGACAGCTGCCCACAGCAGCTACATACAGAGCACTGCAGTAGAAGGTAGATTACTAGCCAGCAAAGCTACCTAACCTAAAATGTCCCTCAAATCCCTGCAGAGTTCTGTCCCTACAATACAGAGCAGTATCAAGTAGATTACTAGCCAGCAAAGTTACTATCAACTGTCCCTCAAATCACTAACAGCTCTCTCCCTACACTAGCTCTTCCAAGCACACACAGGCAGAATGAAAAAACGCTGCAGGGCTTCAGTTTATATATGGAAGGGGAGTGGTCCAGGGGGTGTGGGGGTGGTCCAGGAGGGAGAGCTTCCTGATTGGCTGCCATGTATCTGCTGGTCTGGGGTGAGAGGGCAAAAATAAGCGCCAGCTAAGGCGAACCCAAATTGGCGAACGTCGCGCGACGTTCGCGAACATTCGCCGAACGCGAATAGTCGATGTTCGCGCGAATTAGTTCGCGGGCGAACAGTCCGCGACATCCCTACTTAAGAGGACCACAGAAGAGTGCTGAGATGTTGTGAGATTTTAAGGAGTGAAGGACTTGCAAGGTTAGAAGACGATTTTATAAGCTGTCCTTGAAAGGGGACCTTGATAAAGATTGTAACAGGGGATGAATATGTAGGAAAGTAGAAGTTCAATATTGACCAAAGGGCAGAAAGTTAGAGCAAGGATGAACTTGTACAACAAATTTGAATATACATTTATTAAAGGAACAGAATTAATATGATGATCATTAAAGGGATCCTGTCATGGGAAAACATGTTTTTTTCAAAACACATCAGTTAATAGTGCTACTCCAGCAGAATTCTGCACTGAAATCCATTTCTCAAAAGGGCAAACAGATTTTTTTATATTCAATTTTGAAATCTGACATGGGGCTAGACATTTTGTCAATTTCCCAGCTGCCCCTGGTCATGTGACTTGTGCCTGCACTTCAGGAGAGTAATGCTTTCTGGCAGGCTGCTGTTTTTCCTTCTCAATGTAACTGAATGTGTCTCAGTGAGACATGGGTTTTTACTTTTGAGTGTTGTTCTTAGATCTACCAGGCAGCTGTTATCTTGTGTTAGGGAGCTGCTATCTCGTTACCTTCCCATTGTTCTTTTGTTTGGCTGCTGGGGGGGAAAGGGAGGGGGTGATATCACTCCAAATTGCAGTACAGCAGTAAAGAGTGATTGAAGTTTATCAGAACACAAGTCACATGACCAGGGGCAGCAGGGAAATTGACAATATGTCTAGCCCCATTATTTCAAAAGTGAATATAAAAAAATCTGTTTGCTCTTTTGAGAAATGGATTTCAGTGCAGAATTCTGCTGGAGTAGCACTATTAACTGATTCATTTTGAAAAAAAGTTTTTTTCCCATGACAGTATCCCTTTAACATGAATGAACGAGAGCCTTCTTTTGCTTATACAAACCCTTATCTATGTAATGTCTGACAAATAGCCAGATCTACAGTATATGACAAACTAAAAAATAAAGCCCCGGAGAGAAGAAGAATTATTTTCATATATCTTTTGACAAGGCTACATCTTCCTCTTTGCGCAGATTTCAAACCATTTGAATTAAAGGGAGTATCTGTGGCGCATCTTGAAGAAGAACTTGGATTGTTAGTCACAGAATTGTTAGACGGTAACCTAGCCTGTGGTACATTGTTGAAAAGTATTTTTTGTGTCCTTCCTTTAACTGGTATGATAGAATCTGTAGTTTCCAAGAAATTAGCATGTTAATGTTCACATGAATAGTGCTTTGTCCAGATCTTGGTTTTTTATTGATGAATGAACTTGCATTGACCCCACTTATATTGTCTTTGAGGACCTAGGAATTGAGTAAGTGGAGGACTCTCCATGTAAAGACAGGACATAAATATACATCTCCTTCCTAGGGGAGACCATTAGTGTTTCATGACCAGTTTTTTAGAGTGTACTAAGTGCTGCTGGTTCTCTGGTATCCTAGGAGGCCCATTTTTTGTATGCAGAGTTGAATTTTTTAAAGAAACGTTGCTTATAATTTCATACAGATTGTGCTATTAGCGATGAGTGAAACAATTCAACGCGTGAATGAATCCAAACTTGGCTGTTCCTTTGATTCCAAGTCTTCCTGTGAATGTGGATGTAAAAAATTTTTTCAACTTCACAGTAAGACAATGGGCAAAAAAGGACCTACCTGAAGTGACTTCACAATCAACTGGGCATCACAAGACACTTCAGTAATTTATTTGTACAGTCTATCTGTTGGAATATTTGGGGTGGTCTCTTCATCTAGCACTACCTGTATGTAGTCAGTTCATCCCAAGTATAATTTTTTCCCAATTTAGAATACTAAAGGTAATTTTCAGTTTTGTTAGGATAGTGTGAGGGTACCTGTGCGGCAGGGTCGTCCGCCGCACCATTCCTCTTCCTAGCCGCGCCGGCTCCTCTATAGGGCGCGCGCGGCGCGCCTCAGTCCATTTAAAGGCGCAGGTGCGCTGACGTATGAGGTCAGCGCGCAAAGGTATTTAAGCCCATTTCTGTCCACAGCACCTTGCCTGTGATAGAACTTGTTCTAAGTGGTTTTCCTGAGCTTTGTGCGTTTGTCTTGAAGATTCTGATCTGATTATCTGTGTTTGACTCCTGCCTGTTCCTGACTACTCTCCAATCTGTATCCTGTCCCTTGCCTGCCTACGACAACTCTCCTGCTAAACCCCTTGATTGACTACCCGGTTTTGACCCTTGTCTGCCTGACGATTCTGATATCCGCCTGCCTCGGCCCAGCCTGTCTGACCATCCACCTGCCTAATCCTCTTGTGCCGTGACCTTCGGCCCAAAAGACTCTGCTTCCAGCCGTGCCCCTTTGCCAGTCAGAACATCTCGCCTTGTACCCCTCGTTAAGTCCAAGTGGCACCCAAGTAAGCTGAGGGCTCCTCCCGAAGCCCAACGGTGGTCACACTACTGGTGAAGACCAGGGTGCTTGACATTTGTTCAGGTATTGGGTGCCGGCCGTGACAGATAGCCATTGAACCTGATAGGATTTTTAATTTATGTTGCAAAATGGAGCTTATTATTGTTGAGTTTCCCTTGGAGTACATATTTTTCTATGTTCCCTCTAGCAGCTTTCCTCTTTTCTTTCATAAAAGGAATCACCCGCTACTATTTAACACTATTTTTGCTGCCTAGAGCAGATTCATTACTAACATAACCGAGATGCAAGCCTCTATTTCCCCAGCCCATACTTCCTCTTTATTATACAGAGTTTGGGTAGAAGTCCAGCCAGTACAAGCAGAAAGCATGGATTATAGGAGACTAAGATATGAGCCTTTTTACTCACTCAAACGAAAGTAATCATGTAACTTATTCAATTAATTTTAAAACCCAGATTCCAAGTCCACCGATGGAAATTTAAAAAGCGATCCAATTGTAAGACCTAAGCTTTGTAATTACATTGATGAGGCCAGGGAATGGGAGTGCATTCATTATGGTAGTTGAAAAGAATTCGCTTTTTTGGGCACTAATGACTATTTTATAGCAAAGACTTTCTGGCTGGTGTTATACGATGGTGCCCTTAATGAAGTATCCCAAAGCCTGACTGAGGCAAACCCTTGGCAATAGGTACAGTTCAGCACCCCCTATTAGTAATTATGATGGGTGAATAAATTCGCCCTGGTGCGAATTCGCGGCGAATACCCATGTTTCGCTGACAGAGCAAATTCGACGACGTAAAAAAATGTTGTCTGCGCATCCAAAAAGTCACTAATGTCAACACTATTCGATCACCCATTGACTTTAACGCCAGCATCAAAATTGACGCTAGCGACTTTTCGGACACGCGTCCAAAGTTGACGCGGGTGTAAATTATCGAGTTTCACTATTTTTTCGCAAATTTTTCGCACAGCAAAATGGGAGAAATTATTAGTAATAAATGGTCAAAATATATGAGAAATAATAACAAATATCTTCACAACAAAGCACTTACTTATGTCTAACCTCAGTTCATAAGTAGTGATGGGCGAATAAATTTACCAGGTGGAAATTCGCTGCGAATTTCCACGTTTCGCCACCAACTAATACATTTGCTATAAAATAATTGTTGCGCGTCAAAATTATTCGGACGCCCATTGACTTTAATGCATTGGGACAAAAAAGGCACGCGCATAAAAATTGTTGCGGGTGTCAAAATAATTTTTATGCCCATTGACTTCAATGCGTTTCACGAATTATCGCCCATCAATATTCAAAAGCCATGTTATTCTAAATAAGCATGAAATAATTTTCCAATATTTTCTTCCCATGATAGGTCACTCTGGCTAATATATACTGTTGATATACATTTTTAAAACAGCTACCCCAGATGATGCATACACTGGTGCGTTCAGGCTCATTCTAGTGGAAAGCAACTAGCAGGAGCTTCCCGCTGTAGGGACATCTACAGACACAACATGAAAGAGATTCATTATCCATAGGTGAGTAAGGAAAAATGGGGCATTTATATCATGAGAATGAAGGTGAAGAGGTCACTTCTCACATCACACTGTCTCCGGTTGATAGGTGACATATCAGATATTGATAGGTAGGTAGGGAATGGTCCAGGTTGGGTTGCTGTAAAAGGTGAGGTTCTAACTATAAAGCCTACTATAATGATGGTGTAATAAAATTACCTGTGCTGCGGGGACGCCCGACACGTGGTTCTTAGATGCCATCTATGTTTCCTAGGGCACGCCTCTTAAAGGTACAGGTGCCAAAACGCCAGCGCGCATTGAGGCACATTTGTAGCGCAAATTTTTTTGTAGTTAAGGCCCATTCTGACCCCCAGCCAGTGCCCGTGATAGAACACTGATTACCCGTGTTTGACCCTGCCTGTTCCTGACTATTCTGCATTCTGTATCCTGACCCTCGCCTGCCTACGACAACTCTCCTGCTTAACCCCTTGATTGACTACCCGGTTTTGACCCTTGCCTGCCTGACGATTCTGATATCAGCCTGCCTCGACCCAGCCTGTCTGACCATCCTTCTGCCTAATCCTTTGTACCGTGACCTTCGGCCCAAAAGACTTTGCTAACAGCCTTGCCCCTTTGCCAGCCAGAACATCTCGCCTTGTACCCCTCATTAAGTAAGCTGAGGGCTCCTCCCGAAGCCCAACGTTGGTCACACTACTGGTAAAGCCGAGCCGAGACCAGGGTGCTTGGCACTTGTTCTGGTATTGGGTGCCGGCCGTGACAGATGGGGAAAGCAATGGTCATCTAGATAAATGATCATCTATGAAGAGAGAAATTTTTTGAGGCATCTAATTTAATGGACCCTTTTATCACAACATAAGAGCTTTAAGTAGGACCAGTGATTTTGGGATGATGGGTGACTCCTGTGAGGCCTGGGTTTGGGTCCCATATGCGTCTATACTTTGTGTAAGAGACCCATGTTGCAGCATGGACAAAGTTTAGCCCAAGAACCATATAGCAGACAATCGGAAAGGCCAGTCAAATTTAACTGCGGATGATCTGCCTCATTGGACCAGGTCAGACTTGAGTCATGTAATAATTATTTTGTGCCTCCCCAGGATGCTGGTCAAGTAACTGTCAATCAAGTAGGAATATATGGAAACCAGTCAAAGACCTTTTATTAAAGGGATACTGTCATGGGAAAAAAATTTTTTTCAAAATGAATGAGTTAATAGTGCTGCTCCAGCAGAATTCTGCACTGAAATTCATTTCTCAAAAGAGCAAACAGATTTTTGTATATTCAATTTTGAAATCTGACATGGGGCTAGACATTTTGTCAATTTCCCAGCTGCCCCTGGTCATGTGACTTGTGCCTGCACTTTAGGAGAGAAATGCTTTCCGGCAGGCTGCTGTTTTTCCTTCTCAATGTAACTGAATGTGTCTCAGTGGGACATGGGTTTTTACTATTGCGTGTTGTTCTTAGATCTACCAGGCAGCTGTTATCTTGTGTTAGGGAGCTGCTATCTGGTTACCTTCCCATTGTTCTGTTGTTTGGCTGCTGGGGGGAAAAGGGAGGGAGTGATATCAATCCAACTTGCAGTACAGCAGTAAAGAGTGATTGAAGTTTATGAGAGCACAAGTCACATGACTTGGGGCAGCTGGGAAATTGACAATATGTCTAGCCCCATGTCAGATTTCAAAATTGAATATAAAAAAAATCTCTTTGCTCTTTTGAGAAATGGATTTCAGTGCAGAATTCTGCTGGAGCAGCACTATTAACTGATTCATTTTGAGAAAAACATTTTTTCCCATGACAGTATCTCTTTAAGATTATGCACCAGAAAGGCCCCCAATCACCTTCCCATACCCCTGAGTACTGCCACCCAAGTTGTTAAACCCATGCTAGAGCCACGGGAATATATCAGTATCACTTATAAAGCACCATCACTTTCTCTAGCAGGCTTCTATCTGCACAGAAAACGTTTAATTATGCTTACTGGATGCAAGTTATTGGAAAGTCCAAGAGGGAATACTGTAACTCCATGGCAACTGTGGATTAATAATTTCATGTTTTATTAATGCACCAACATTTCGGTGGGATCTCTCCAAGGAACAAATGAGATGTGAGAGATCCTGCTGACATGTTAGCGTATTAATAAAACATTGTTTCATCGGTGTTGCGTTACCGTGGATTTCTGCCCAGGTGGGCAAAGTAAGTTCACTTTATGTTTTAAAGCTCCGGTTGGCTTTTAAAAGTAACCAGACAATTCTTTTCTGACCTTTATATGTCAAGAGATATGAAGGTAGAAAACTCAAGCAAGCAAGAATGTTGGTTTCTGGCTATGGAATTAAATATGTGAAACTGCCCAGAAGCCTTTCACATTCTGTGCTGTCACATTCAATGTCTCTAGCATAAATGAATCATGCATATATGTTACATTATGAACCAGTCTCAAGCTCTCACTAGGAATAATACCATGTTGAGAAGGCCAGGAGAATAGTGGGCATGGTGGGTGTGCTGGCTGATGCCTAATTGTAAGCAAAACAGGTGGCCCCCAAAGAAGATTTTTGCTGTAGGACCCAGCCATGTCAGGTTTTATGTGTGGTCCTAGTTTGAACTCAACCAAGGCACCCTTCATATGGAGGTTGTATGTTCTCCCAGTGTAATCTCACCCAACACCAGCTTCTCCTTGGACTTTCTCAGTGTGGTATTGATATCATAGAGTCATGCTGCTGATCTCATCCTGCCTGGTGATGTAGTAGTTATAATATAGCATTTGTATGACAAACAACTTCTTCAACATCTAAGAGGAGACAGTCCAGGTCCTTCCAACCTGTTTTGTTGATTTTCTGATTGCTTTATGCATGTCCTCTCTAAATACTTATGGGCATAGCAGTTACACCTAGTCATGGTGTCAAAGGTTTTGCCACTCTTTGAGTTGCATGAAACACTGTGCAGATATCTTTGAAACTACTTCCAGTGACTTATATGCAAGGTCTAAGATGCTGAATTTTCAGATTCTCACTTTTTCCTTCCTCGGGGTATAATAAATCCCTAAAAATTCAAGTTCAAATGTTTTGTTCTTTTTGACATAACCCTCTAAATGTACTGGGACTAGACAAAGAGACCTCATTGTAAGAGGAAGAGTTGTTGGGACATGTCTGCTGGGAGCTTCAGTGCTGAGGAACCTATAGATGTTTGATGAGGAACAATAGCCAAGGAGGACCTGGTATGGAAGTCTGAAGGTAAAACAACATGAACTGTGGGCAAGTGGTAGTGGAAATGCAGCTCCCTCCACAAATACGTCCAGCCAGGGATGAGAATACCTTCAGAATGATATTTGCAATTGAAATCACCAGGATTCTGTCCAAACCAACTCATTAAAAATCTGTGTTCTCTTTGGCCTAAAACCACATTAATTCCCAGCACTCGGCGTTGCCAATTTACATATCAAGGATACAGTATATAAATGAGCCAGTGATGTCACCCACAGGAGGGAGCTGCTATAAAAAGTCTCATTAAAGAGAAAGGCTTCCGTTTATGTGTCCGTGCAGGTAATAGTTAGAATTAAACCCTTTCAGCAGTTTCTTGCAGCACCAAAGAAGGGAGATACCAGCAATCTAGCGCTGGGTGATGTTTCATCATTAATGGTGACCCTAGGGTTAGCGATACCATGGCAAATAGGGTAAATATAAAAGTAATACTGATGTATTAGTGTAACTAGTAACATACATGTTACTACTACAATAGTGCCCCCTGGAGGAAAGATGCTAATGGCTGGTAACACTGTTACTGACAGAGATCCGTCTCCAATCATCAAGCTGTCAGTAACATTTTATACATATTATAACACACAAACACACACATACACACACACACACGCAAGGGGAAGGGTGCAGAACTATAAGACTGTGCATAGTTATACAATAAAGTAGGAAAAGGTCTTGGAACTGTGGAAGGATTGTAAGGCAAAGTGGAAACCTTCAGCTGTTGTTAAACTGCAATTCTCAGCATTAGTGATGAGCGAATCTGTCCCTTTTTGCTGTGCTGTAAAATTTGCCAAACTGCGAAAAAATTTCCGAAACATTTGCAAAACACGTTAACGTCAATGGGTGTTTTTACGCACAGCAGAGTGAAAATTTTTCTTGCTCCAAATGCATTAAAGTCAATGGGTGTTTTTTTCTTATGGCGACTTTTTGTCCTAATTCATTAAAGTCAATGGGTGTTTTTTTCTTATGGCGACTTTTTGTCCTAATTCATTAAAGTCAATGGGTGTTTTTTTCTTATGGCAACTTTTTGTCCTAATTCATTAAAGTCAATGGGCGTTTTTTCTTATGGCAATTTTTTTGTGCTAATGCATTAAATCAATGGGCGTTTTTTCTTATGGCGACTTTTTTGTCCTAATGCGTTAGGGTAAGGTCACACTGGGCGTTTTGGGGAGATTTGGTCGCCTGGCAACTAATCGCCTCGTCTTTGCAGCGACCATTCTCCCCAAACGCACTCCACTTTGGTTGACTTCGGAAAACGATTCGCCGCATGTGATTAGCACCAGCGATTTTTCATTTTAAGCCAGCGCAGAGTGATGGAAGGCGTTTGGGGAGATTGGTCGCTGCAAAGACGAGGCGATTAGTCGCCAGGTGACCAAATCTCCCCAAAATGCCCAGTGTGACCTTACCCTTAAAGTCAATGGGCGTTTTTTCTTATGGCGACTTTTTTGTCTTAATACATTAAATCAATGGGCGTTTTTTCTTTTGGTGACTTTTTGTCCCAATGCATTAAAGTCAATAGGTGTTTTTTCTTAAGGCAACTTTTTTGTTCAAATGCATTAAAGTCAATGGGCGGTTTTTCTCGGTGAATTTTGCCATGGCAAATTATTGCCGCAGTTTCACAAAAAAATATGCACATGGCAGAATGCAGAATTTCACCTCTAATCCATGTCTGGCGAATAAATTTGCTCATCACTTCCCAGCATCCTCAACATTTAAAAGAGGCCACGTGCACAGCAGGATTTTTTAGAGTTAACCCCCAGCCAGAGAGCCACTACTTTGACTTTTCCCTATGATTTATCGAATGGATTTGATTGCCCTGTGCTATCCAAGCAATGGATGTAGCCGGCTGAGCTGCAAAGGGTTACAAAATCAGATTGTTGTCGACCATGGCGGATTGATCGGCCAAAAGGTTGGTTCTCCAAACTGCGGATCAATAGCAGTTATTCCAATTATTAAGTTCCTAAATGATCTCCCCTTTTAATCGAAGCCTGTGCTACAAGTGCAAAAAGAAGCCCTAAATCCAAAGAGACCACCTTCTGCCTCACCCTATTGGTCCTGTATATACACATTGCTACCCGTTATATGAAAGGCTTTGGTTCTGTCTGTACCCTGCCCTCTGCTAATCTCCCCGCGTCCTTGCCTCTGTCCGGAGGGATAGACAGAAGGGTGTTGATATCTACTCTTCTCGCCTGACAGCTCACAAGCGGAAAAAATATAATCGATTGTTCTTGGTTTATTCCCTTGCAACGGGGAGGGAGGAGGGGCAGTGATGGATTAATAGCTGGGAGCCGGGTATGTTGCAGAGCTGTGTATAATTAGCTCTGTGTGTTTTGATACCTGCCAGTAGCCACGGGGTTAATCTGCTCAATCAATCCCTTCTAGGCCAACACAGACTATATCCAATGCATCACATGTATGGGATCTATCAGCTGAAATGCCAGGGGCCCTGTTGCTCCCTGGATAAGGGATCAATCTGTTATACAGGTACGGGACCTGTTATCCAGAATGCTCAGGACCTTGGGACTTACAGATGAGGGGTCTTTCCGTAATTTTGGATCTCAGTACCTTAAGTCAACTACAAAATAATTGAAATAAATGTTAAAATCAAATAAACCCAAGTTTTTAGTTCAATAAGACTTGATATGACAGTTGGGATCAAGTACAAAGTACTTTTCTATTACAGGTATAGAACCTGTTATCCAGAGTGTTTGGGACCTGGGGACTTACAGATAAGAGGTCTTTCCATAATTTGGATCTCAATACCTGAAGTCAACTACAAAATAATTGAAATAAACGTTAACATCAAATAAACCCAATAAGGGCAGGGACACATGGGCAGATTCGGGGAGATTTAGTCGCCTGGCGACTAATCGCCTCTTCTTCAGGGTCCCCGTGATAATCTCCCCGAACTGCCTTCCGCCTGCTATAATGAGAAAACGCCAGCGCAATGGCACTCGCGGCTCTTTGATTTCCGACGTCGCCCAAAGTTGCCTCACGAGGAAACTTCAGACGACTTCAGAAATCAATGCACCGCGAGTGCATTGGCGCAGGCGATTTTTCATTTTACCAGGCGGAAGGCAGAGGGAAGGCAGTTTGGGAGATTGTCGCCCATAAAAAGAGGCGATTAGTCGCCAGGCGACTAAATCTCCCCGAATCTGCCCGTGTGCCCCTGCCCTAGGACTGTTTTCAGTTCAATAAGGATTAATGATATGACAGTTAGGATCAAGTACAAAGTACTATTCTGTTACAGGTATGGGACCTGTTATCCAGAATGCTCGGGACCTGGGCTTGTCCGGATAACGGATCTTTCCATAATTTGGATCTTCATACCTTAAGTCTACTAGAAAATCATGTAAACATTAAATGAACCCAATAGGCTGGTTTTGCTTCCAATAAGAATTAATTATATCTTAGTTGGGATCAAGTACAAACTACTGTTTTATTATTACACAGAAAAAGGAAATCATTTTTTTGATTATTTGATTATAATGAAGACTATGGGGAACGGCCTTTCCGTAATTCATAGCTTTCTGGATAACGGGTTTCTGGATAATGGATCCCATACCTGTATCAGTAATCCTGGATTTTTTGGGAATCACCTGTATTTATCAGTGTCATGGAAGTGGAGCAAGGTGTGTGGCCAGTACAGAATGGGGTGGAGTTAAAGGAGAAGGAAAACTAAAATTAAGTAAGCTTTATCTGAAAGGTCTATATAAATACACCAGTAAACCCTCAAAGTAATGCTGCTCTGAGTCCTCTGTCAAAAGAAACTGCACTTCTTTACTTCTATTGTGTACTCATGGGCTTCTGTATCAGACTTCCTGTTTTCAGCATAAACCTTCAGGGCTAGGGCTTGAGCATGCTCAGTTTGCTCTCCCCCTCCCTCCTCCCATCTCTGCTGTAATCTGAGCTCAGAGCTGTAAGGGAGCAGGGAGAGACTCAGGCAGGAAGTGATGTCACACCAAGCTAATATGGCAGCTTCTATCCTAAACAAACAGAGACAGCGTCTACAGCTGTTTACTCAGGTATAGTAAAGCATTCTGCAGAATAAATATAGTGTTATAGCTTGCACAATTGTAGCTAATCTATTGGCTTGGAGCTTTCCTTCTCCTTTAAGGCATGATTGGGTGCAGTAAGGGCATGACCAAAAAATCACATTAAATTTAGGGAAGGTTAACATCATAAGGTTACACCATACTCGAGACAGGTGTAGGGTATCATCAGTGCTGTCCAACTTCTGTGGTACCGAGGGCCAAAATTTTACTGGCCTATGTGGTGGAGGGCCGATAATGGAACTCAGTGTTGGCCACCCTTTTTAAACCACACCCACTGCAAACCACACCCATATTACCACAAGAACTTTTAAGATCATATCCACATTCACGGTGGTAGCACACCAAAAAACCAAATGGTTGGTGCTCACTGCAGGGAAATCCCTCATCAGTCATATGTGAAAAATTGAAGTCATGTTAAAAACATCCCCTTAAATCCATATGCCTCATCCTCCACTGTGTATAATACAGGGGATTCGTCTGAATTTGAGGTTTAAACAATGCAGGGGCCAGTTAATCTCTGTAGTGATACCTTTTAAATCTTACATATGGTAAACAGACACAGCATGTGGGGGGCCACAGAAGGGGGGGCGCCAGTTGGACAGCCCTGCTCTACATCATACTAAAAGATCATTTAAAGGTGAACAACCCCTTAAGGGCAGAGACAAACGAAAAGATTCGGCAACAAATCGTCTCTTCTTTGGGTGACTAATCTCCCCAAACTGCCAGAATAGAGATTTAGATTCTAGCTGGCAGTGTGGCACTCGGAGCGCTTCGTTTCCCAAAGTCGCCCGAAGTGGACACTTTGGGGCGACTTCTGAAAATGAAGCGTTCCGAGTGCCCTGAATCTTCTCGTCTGTCTCTGCCCTTAAAGTAGGGCCCAGGGGAGCAGTGGCCCCTCGCTTGCGATGTAATACAGAACACATATATATATATATATATATATATATATATATATATATATATATATATATATATATATATATATATATATATATATATATAACACACACGTGCAAATCCTGGGAATGTGGCGGAACACGAGGGTTAAGTGCTGTGTTTGTTGCCTCTGAATAAATCACAAGGCAGATAATCCTGTTTCTCCTGCGCAGACTCCTTTTAGTAATTAAACAGCCTCGGGGCCCGAAGAATCTTATGCAGCAACTGAAGTGAACAGGAGCAAATCAGAGAGGGTGGGAAGAGAGCAAGCTCTGCGTCTTGTCACCTTCTCTGCAACCTCCCCCCACCACCTCTTTTGTTTGAGAATCAGCCTCTTCCAGCCCAAGGAGCCATCCCTGATAATAAGAGAAATGCCTCGCCTTTATTAATTGCAAATATGTCGCCTACCTTTGGCTGGGAAATTGGATTTGTGCAGATTCATGAGCGTGTGTTTGTATCAATATCCCCCCATGCCTTAATTCCAGCCTCCCCTCCTCTCTGCCCTATAATGTAGCCCATTTCCCAGCCGGATATTCGTCTTAATGATTTAAAGCCTCTATGTAAGGGGGACTGGTTTATTAAAGCCGCATTATGTTGACCAATTAAACGGCTAGGAAGATGCTACAATAAATATAGCCTTATTAGATTGATGGCATAGGGCGGCAGGGTGCTTTCTATAGCCAGCGCCCTTATCAAACCAAGTAAGAGATTGCAAACCCTTTAGGGCAGAGACACACACTCAGATTCGGGAGATTTGTCGTCCAGCGACAAATCTCCTCTTCTTCGGGGCAACTCATCTCCCTGAACTGCCTCCCATGAGCTAGAATATAAATTGCCAGCGGGATGGCAATCGATGCTCTTTGTTTTCTGAAGTCGCCCTGAAGTTTCCTCGTGAAACAACATCAGAAGACTTCGGAAAAAGAAGTGCTCCAAGTGCCATCCCACTGGCGATTTATATTCTAGCTGGTGGGAGGCAGTTTGGGGCGATTTATTGCTGGGCAAGGGCAGAGACACACACACATTCGGGGAGATTAGTCGCCCAGCGACAAATCTCCTCTTCTTTAGTGCAACTAATCTCCCAATCTGCCTCCCGCTGGCTAGAATGTAAATCACCGGCGGGATGGCAATCGTGCGCTTTGTTTTCTGAAGTTCACTCATGAGGCAACTTTGGGCGACTTCAAAAAACGAAGCGATCCAAGAGCCATCCCTCCGGCGATTTAGATTCTAGCTGGCGGGAGGCACTTCAGAGAGATTTATTGCCAGGCGACTAAGAGCAGAGACACACGCTCAGATTCGGGGAAATTAGTCGCCCATGCGCCAAATCGACTCTTATTCGGGACAGCTACTCTCCCCGAACTGCCTCCCGCTGGCTAGAATGTAAATCGCCGGTGGGATGCCAATCGGTGCACTTCAGTTTCGAAAGTCATTCCGAAGTTTCCTTGTGAGGCTACTTTGGGCAACTTCAGGAAAACGAAGCGCTCCAAGTTTAGATTCTAGCCGACGGGAGGCAGTTCGGGGAGATTAGTCGCCCTGAAGAAGAGGCAATTTATCATCAGGTGACTAATCTCCCCGAATCTGAGCGTGTGTTTCTGCCCTTACCCAGAAAGCTCAAAAATTTGCATTTTCCCACGGTGTCTAATTCTTTACTGTTACCTGGTCTGTTTTTCATCTTTAATAATAAGTGTATTGTAATTGATGATAAAATCCACATTGAGGGTAAAACAATCCTATTGGGGGTTTCGTGTTGTTTAAATGTTTTTATAGTTGCCTGAGGCACAATAGAGAAAGAGCCCTTCTCAGGAAAAGCCCCAGTCCCAAACATTCTGAATAATATATCCCATCCATCCCACAGCTGTACATATTTAACACTTCTCCATGCGGAGTGTGATTTCTGCTCTTTAGTAGTTAATGGAGTGGGACGTATTCTGTGATGTGTGAGTGGAGCAGCCACATATTAAATTATAACATATGCACAGCAATTATTTTTAATTATCAACTAAAGCTTCCAAATGGGGGTCACTGACCCAAGCGATTTTCAGCACGTCCATCTGATCTGACGCGACGCAAGGAAGTACAGGCGTCACGTCGGATGCGCCGAATCTAATTAAGTAATACAAATGTCGCATGTACAAGCTGATTGCATACGACACGACTGTTGGATGAAGACGCAACATGCAGTGTTCGCATCCGACAGTTGTGTCGCGTCGGCAGGGTCAGACTGGGGGGCCCAGGGCCCACCGGGACTAATGTCCAGGGCCCCTTCCGACCCCCCTGCCAACTCCCCGTCCCCTTACTATGATGCTCCGAATGCCCATGGATGAAGGCAGGACTGCGTGAAGGCACAGATACATTTCTTTTTCTCAAATACGATTGGGAGAGGGGACTGGCCAGGCTGGGGCCCATTAAGGGTCAGGGCCCACCGGTGCCTTTTTTCCTAGCAACTTTACAATTGGTCTTCATATTTTTATTTTTTTTAGTTTATTAATTATTTGCCTTCTGCCTTTGCTTCTTTCCAGTTAAATGTGGGTGTCTGACATGTATGTGAGGCTACAATTTTATTCTTATCGTTACTTGTTATTAATTATCTTTCTATTCAGTCCCTCTTCTATTATTCCAGTCTCTCATTCAAGCCAGTGTTTGGTTGCCAGGGAAGATAAGCCCCAAGCAACTGGATAGCGGCTGCCGGAAATCTGATCAACAAAAAGCAACACGACTGAAAAACCACACAAAAAAATAAAACAACCACACAGTACAGGTATGAGACCTGTTATCCAAAATGCTCAGGACCTAAGATTTTCTGGATAACGGATCTTTCTGTAATTTGGATCGTAATATCTTACGCCTCCTAGAAAGTCATGTAAACATTAAATAAACCCAATAGGCTGGTTTTGCTTCCAATAAGGATTAATTATATCTTAATTGGGATCAAGTACAAGCTACTGTTTTATTATTACAGGGAAAAAGGAAATCATTTTTAAAAATTTGGATTATTTGATTATAATGAAGACTATGAGGAACAGCCTTTCTGTAATTCGTAGCTTTCTGGATAACGGGTTTCTGGATAATGGATCCCATACCTGTATCAGTAATCCTGGATTTTTTGGGAATCACCTGTATATATCAGTGTCTTGGAAGTGGAGCAAGGTGTGCGGCCAGCACAGAATGGGGTGTAGTCAAGGCATGATTGGGTGCAGTAAGGGTATGACCAAAAATCTAATTCAATTTAGGGAAGGTTAACATCATAAGGTTACACCATACTCGAGATAGTGTAGGGTAAGTACAGGGCACCCTTATTCTTCAGAGGTGTAGGCACATGGTGTATAATGTGCTAATAACCCAATTGTGTAGCCATTAGCCCTGGTGCTTTTTACTCCTTTCTTTATTTCCCCATTTTATCAGCCCGTGCACCTTTCCGACAGCAATTTTCTCAATTGTCTCTTATTTATTTATGTTCTCTTGGATATCTCCTCTCCAGGAATGAACACACCGCAGTAGGAGAAAATCTCACCAGTGATACAAACGCTTGTATTACCACTGCTTCACTTTCCCTGCTGCTAATGATTCTCCCGACACGAGCAAGGATCCCGCTGGCTCCGCCATTCATCCTAAATTATAACTCCCAGGTCCCTTCTAAAGGTCTCTGGCAGCAGTTCTTGCAAAGGAAAAAAAAACACATAAAATATATCCATATATATATATATATATATATATATATATATATATATATCTATTTATATATACACAAAAAAGAGAATGACAGACATGGAAAAAATATGAGTTGCCAAAAGCACAACACCTACGTGAGAAATATTATTCTAGTATCAGCGCATATATATATATTAGCTTGAGAAAACATGTCAATAACCTAAGCTCATTTCAGCACATGGCAAACCATTCCAGCTAAAATAAATTATGGAGGCGTCTGATCCGACCTAATTAAATGGACCGAAATGCTATGGAATAAAAGGAAAAGAAGAAAAACTGCACAGTTTGAGAAGGGATTAGGGGGCTGCTGCAACAAAGCAGAAAGAGTTTGTTAAGTTAATGAAATTGTTTTGTTTCTGATAAAAATATAATTTTGCCTGATTTGTATTTTCTGTTACTTCTCCATCTGCCAAAGATTCTACCAAATTCTATAAATCATAGGTGTGTGTGTGATCAAAAGCAGGAAGGGAACTCCCTGAATACCAGAGAGTTAAGGCAAGGGATAGTTGACCAGGCTAGGGAGTTTAGGGTTAAATGTAGGGATGATGGGGGTAGGAGCAGGCATGATAAAACAGAAGAACAGCAATGGTTAATTCTGTTTAGTGATGGGCAGGCGAGAATTTGAAGCGAATTTCCGCATTTCGGTGAATACATTAGTGAAACTGCCGCGAAAATTCGCCTACGAAAATTCGTCGATGGCAAAAAAATTTGGACGAGTGTCGGAAAAGTCACTCGCGTCAAAACCGTCAGGCGTCCACATTATTCGCACACCCATTGACTTTAACGCCAGAGTCAAAATTAACACGAGCGTTAGAATTTACGAAAAATTTTAATTTTTCGTCAATTCTAACGCTCGCTTCAATTTTGACAATAGGGGCAGCATGTCACCCTCTTGCCCTGTTATTCTGTTGGTTGCAAATGGTTCTGTTGTGCCATTTATGGCATCAAAAATTCAGAAATATATTCCCAGTCAATTCTCAAAGTTAAAAAATCACTTTTTATATTTCTGAATTTTTGATTTGAGTGCCCTTTGGAGTTGGGGGCTATATTCCAGCATTTTTGGCCCTTTTTGACAGGCCTGTATAGACTGCAGCAGTTGAGTAGTAAGTTTTTTTTTTTTGATTTACACCATGTTAAAGGGAATTTAGACCCTTTCAATAAACTAATAAACAGCATTGATTGACTATGGTCCACATTGTGCCGGTCATGTGTGCATGGAAAGCTATAGGATACATAGAAATTAGGGCCACCTAGTGCTGAGTGGCCAACAAGGAGGTCTTCATTATTATTTATTCCAACCTGTTACATGTTGGTCTGGATACAGATGTTGAGGGACAATTGATGGCCTTGACTCTGGTCATAGGTAACTTTCAGCACTCAATCTATATGGGGCACTGCTACATCTACATCTGCTTTGATTATTGGTGGCTACTGGATGTTATAGTTCAACAAAAGACTAAAGGCCAAGAAGGGGCATGATTTAAACACCACAGTCATCTGAACACTCTTGCTTGCAATGGAATGCATATGCTGGTGAAATATTATGATAGTATTATGATAAAGTATCTACTGCACAAATTAGGAGCAACGGTAGAGTGTGTTTGAGTTGCTAGGCCTAGTTTCCCATTAATGACCAAAGTCAACCAACCACAGTCCAAATATAAACCATTGCCTGCTTATTCCTGCCCTATAGGTGTTATTCATAAGGAGAATGGGGCTACAACAGTTGATGAGGAAGGTTGTGGAATGGAAGACTAGACTGAAGCTGCAGGTTGAGAAACCAAGGATGTAGAACCTTCACAAAAGATATAGAAAACAAAGCAAACGGGGAAAGATGACCTTATACCAAAACCTTGAAAGTAAAGTTGAACTTAAGGCAGAAGATTACATCTCACACCACTGACTAAATGTCTTTTAAATATTGAACATTTAGCCATCAGTAGATCCTGTCACTGTCATTCAGCTAATGACCCGCTAACCACAATTATCCTATGCGAGCTCACTCATTGCAGCGTTGTGTGTTTGGCTCCATATTCATCACCACGATTAACCTATGTTCCCGTCCTCGTATTGCTATATGACCCATGTTAATGTGAATCATGCTTAATCTTCCCCGTTCATGGACTATTTGAGGCTGCTGCAATTATCTATAGTAGCACTTGACCTTAACACTTTAATCCATGTGGTTGCTGTGATGTGAATTTCTATCGCTTAGATGCTTAGGAACTAGATGTCAGCTGTTCATAGGTATTTATAAAGCACCAGAATATTCTATGCATTAATAGTTGGCCTGTAATACATATACAGTATAAACACTACCTACTTCACTTTATGGAGAGATCATCATAAAAAATATATAATGTACTCCAAACATCTGGTTGGTTGCTATAGACTACTATACTTGGGGCCAACTTTGCTCTTGTTATTCCATGACATGTTATGTCACCTTTAGAAACAATACATGTATTGAGAACAGTATTTAACATTCCCCTTTAGTTAAGAACCTCAGCATGAATAAGGTCCCTTTCACCCAATAATCTTGTTTGGTTTAAGTACCTTATACATTGTGCTGTCCTACTTCTATATCTACCACCCCATTACCCCCCCCCCACCCAAATACAATTGCCTCTATTCTTCCTAAGGAACAGTCAGTGATTCAGTGCCCATACTTATCACATATTCTACAGATTAACAAACAATGAAGGTTCATTCACTAACCAACCTCCAAATCTGCTATTAAATGATTTACATAGCAAAGTCACGCACCCGTTCATTAGTGAAAATAACTAGTTGGATATTAACACAGAACAACATTTATAGTTCTGATATGTCACACGCAATGGCATGTGGTGGATCAACTCTAGGTTATAGTCATTGCAAATATGGCACTTATACAAGAAGAATATTTTGCCTTATTAAGGTCATCCAGTTGGGTGTTTTTTAACTTCCTGGAGATCAGTGGATCTAGAAAGTCCAACATTTGGTCACGATCCATCTTGGCTCAGAACAAGTTGATACATACTGTATATCAATACTTTGCTATTTCAGCCACAATGAAGATCTTGGTCACAAAATAAGTGTTCATCCTATATTTTACTGTAACTATTCTTTAAGCTAAGCTTCCATGACTAAGAGCAGCTATGTATTCATATCAAATCTCATCCTAACTTTGAAGAGCCACAGGTTGCTATCCTTATTCACCATTATGTCAACACAACACCAGAAAAGACGTCAGTCAAAACCGGACTTCCTGGAACTCAATAATGCTTAGTCACATCATTGATCCTTCAACCTTCAAATCAGAGTTGAATGTATTATTAAACATCCCCCCTGAGCACTCTTTATTTATTGTTCAGCTGACTTACTTCTTTTTTTTGTCCCTAAGAGTCTGACATTAATAAGTTATGATCTAACTTTCTTCATCCATCATCACATCCCTTCCAGCTGGCACACAACAATGCACACATCAGATATACGTATGTCCATGGTGGCATTTGTGTATTATCTCTGGTTAGCACAGAGAATCACAAGATGACTTTATGTGTTTGTTGAGGTCAATAAAGCTGTCCAAAAATTGTGGAATAACAAGACGTTCCTCAAACTGTTGGCAGACCAAGCTATAATCCCAGCATGGTGAGTGTCATGCATTGCTTGTGTCACTGTCCTATTGATCTTCCATCTGTGCCATTTCTATTTATAACCATTTGAGACAGTTCTCTACCCTCCCTTCTCTGGAGTATACCTGTCAGCTTCTCTTTTTCTAGTGTCCTCCAAGAACATCTTAATCAGCCTTTCAAAACCAGCTTTTCTGGTCCCTTTCTCAGACCTATCCTCTAGGCCCTTTCTTGTGTCTCCTGATTGACACATAATGCACATGCCAGGAACATACTGATGTCCTGCCCATGTATTTTCCCCTCCTATATGACTTCAGCAGAAGGCACATAGTCCAGCTTCCACTGGCACAGGCTTTCCCAAACCTTGAACAGTCATTAAGTACTGGGCTTCTTACCTGGATCTCCTTCCACTCATGTAATGGTTTTATAGACACATTAAATTAAGCTATATATGTACTTGACTACTTACACTTCAATATTCCCTTTTGTACCTGTCTTTTCTTAAGCCATAGCTTCATAACAATGACTTCTTCTTCTTCTTCTAATATCATATTTATTTTAGAAAAGAGCAGAATGCTGTCTTTCACACAGACACCTGAAATTCCATTCTTTAAACCCACTTCATCCCTAGAATCCTAGAAAGGATTCTTTCAAACAAGTACACTATAGGTTGATTCACAAAATTCAGTAACAAGTTTGTAGTGGTGTTTAAGCAGCAACACACACTCTCTTGGCTGAATCAATCTTTGTGAGGATGCTAAGGATTTTTTTATTTAAGTTTGCAACTTATATAAATGAATTATTTCTTAGAAGGAAGACCTCACTTATTTCAAGGATCGTATTTGATCCTGAATTCGGAACTTGCCATAGTACAGTAGCTTTTGTTAAAGGTAATTATTTAAGTAGGGAATCTGTGTCCTAGAGGTAATTACTCAAATCTCATTGACTAGAAAGAATAAGTGTAAGGTCTACCTAACTCAATAAACTTCTCATATTGATGATATACCAAAGTAACATTGATATTAGCTGCCGCGTCACAAAGAAGTATTAGCTGATCTGGAAAATATGAAGCCTCTCAATTTCCTGGATGAAAAGGAGAAGGATGGGGAGAGCTACAAAGTAATGGTGCAATGATCTGGATCAATAAGCAGCATATGGCTTAGGTGAGAGAAACCAATGCCTTCTGCGTATCAAGGTCTGGATAATGTACAGCTGCAAGAGCGGACCTGTCAGGAATAAATCAATGCAACTGACATATGCCATGGTGTTAGGTTTCACCAGAAGTGGAAAACATGATTTTATATGATGTATTCGGGATACATAATATCAACGTTAACTAGGCAGCTGTCGCTTTCCTTGGTCATTTGTGTGAATCAACAGCATGGTACTTGTGTGGGCTGATTATATTCCAGGTTTCAAAACAGCAATAAGCCTATATACAGTACAAAGCTACCCAAAGAGTTAATGTTTTCTTGGTAACCTCATGGCAGTAACAAGAGCAGCACCCATAATGATTAGTGGTAACTGGTCAACTACGGCAGTTAATGGCTATAAACAATAGGAAGTCTAATTGAGGCCATAGAGGTAGAGTTGTATCAAGCTGACCATATATATTGACTATATTGTACAAAATGAGGTTTAATGGGATTATCAGTATGTGTATGGTGGTTTGCCAAGCCCAAACAATAGCCATGTAAAATCTACTATAGATATTGATTGATTCTGGAATGGGGCAATTTTGGATATTTCATCTGGTGATGCACAATGGTGTATCTCTTGTTGCATGCAGTTTACACAAATGGATAAAAAGGTCGTTATACCACGTGTGACCTGTAGTATGTGGGCAAATAGGTTGGAGAGTGTATTAGACAAATGTATGGCCAATATTCAGTTTAGACTTAGGAAAACTTATCTTAGGATGGCCATACACCATAAGATTCGCTCGTTTGTAGACCTCACTAAGCGAGCGGCTCTTTCCCCCGATATGCCCACTCAAGGCTGGACAATATTGGGCTAATCTGAACATTCTGCCCTAGGGCTAAATGATCAGATTACAACAAAGAGAATGGGCACCGCATCAATTAGCTGATGCAGACCTCGATCGCCAGAAAATTTAAACCTGCCCGATCGATAGTTACCCAATTTTTGGCCTGATAACGATCAGGGAGACCCGTCAAAAGCCCCACTGGCAGATAAACTGCCGAATCAGTGTAAAGGACTGATATTGGCAACTTTAATCTGCCTGTATATGGCTACCTTTAGATCTATTAAATTCGTTTCTCTAAAATATTGCTGCTCTAGATAATGTACTTCTGAAAGTCGAGGTTGAAGGCCACTTTGGGCAACTGGAAAACATCGACTTTCTTACATATTCTTGGTTCTACTGCAGTCTCCAGACTTCTAAGAAGGTTTTCATTCATCCAGTCTATGATATACCACATTTAGCAGTGTCAGGCTAAAGCAGGCAGTCTTACTGGATAATCTGGAAAACCACCACTAGATACCGCATACAGCATGATGATTTCATATATCTGGAACCTGATACTGTACATTGAACAAATGTTCATCCACGATAGTTGCTTTGTGCCATAAGGTCTAAAAACCACTGTCACAGGACTGCAGTGACTAAAGTGGCCAATAACCATTCTCATAAGAGGTTTAGAACACTGGGTCACACAATTCTAGTCTTGAGAGACACAATGAGTCCAAATGAGACTTCATCCATATGTGAAAAGAGAATTTCACAAGATTGGATAGCAAAAATGAAGAAATCCTTAAAGAGGAATATACTTTAAAGGTCTCTTTGAAACACTAAATATTCAGGTTCAGGTATTTCTACATTATTTGGCAATTCTTTTTTTTCGAGGTCCAACCTTAAATGAAAATCACAGTGGAAACAGTGAGGTGCAATAGAGCTGAAGAATTCAATACCTAACTCAGAATGGTTGGAAAATATGATTTTTTTCCCATTATCAGTCGTTTCAGGGTCTGTTTGTTTCCCATCAGAGGATATCTCAGCTTGAGCACTGCTTTTTATTGATAAGTTGTTTGCCCTCAGGCCGCCATTTGTACTATAATGCTCAGAGGACCTGAACGGGAGGGATGATCCAAGGAATGTATCAGCCGAGCAATAAACCTTTCTAGGGAAACTTAATATTTAGCTACTGGCACTAAAACACCAAGAGTGACCTTTGTCACTGCCAAAGGTTTATTTTGTGAAGATCTGTTTGGAGAGAAGACACCCCTGCCCTCTGACTGATCATATTCTATGCTGTACAGTGTGACTCTCATACCTACATATAAATGTTATTCATTTCCTTTACTTAGCAAGAGTAGATTCATTTATCACTGTTTTCTTTAATTACTTTCTTGTCGGACCATCACCTATTGATATTGTATGTTAGTCAGATCGCCGCCTAGGTGCTATGGTCTCTATCCATAGAAATCAGTTTTAAAACATGCAAGCTGGAGATCTGAAGAACAATGCAGTGACACGGTACAAGGATCCAAACACACACTTACAATTGAAAATGAAAAGGTATTGGAAACAATGTGAAGTTGGCCATCCAGACTCTTGACTCATGCAACAGTTTATTGGATCCTTTAAGGGTCCAAACCAGTTCTTTGCCCAATGGAAAACTATAAGGTTCTAGATCAGTTGTTGGGGATAAAAGTTGGAAAATCCTTTATAATGGAATTCTATACATTTCTAGATCAGTTATTGTTGATAAAAGGTTGAAAATCCCTTCAGACAAGAACTTGGATCAACCCAAAAAGATCTTCCTATCTGTGTATGTCTACGTCTTTAGAATTCCATCGTCTGCATTCATGGTCTCCAAAGTTTATTTGGAGACCTGGTTTCTGCTCAGGGCTTTCTTTAGCTAATAAAAAGGTTAGCTATAGGAAAACTATTTAAGATATGAATGGGGTTATGTAATAAAAGGCACTAAGTTTGCCCAGGAGTAGTAATCCCTAGCAACCAATCAGCAGGTAACATTTACTAGTCACCTGTTTATATGCAAGTATCTTATTGGTTGCCAAGGCATACTGCTCCCAGGCAAACTTAGTGTCTTATATTACATATGGGGGTAAATGTCTTTACTCTTAATGTAGCTGTAGTCCAGGCTGGACTTTCAGAAGAGGCATTTCTGAGGCAGAAGCCGCTAGAGGCAGCACTAGTTAAGCCGAATTTCCGGTATAAAAAAACGGAAATTCAGCTCTTAAAGGAACAGGGTATTCTTTTTGTCGCACCTGGTAACCTGTTCAGCACTGCAGCCTGAGTCAAGTTTTTTAACTGGCCTCACTGACTTTCAGGTGCATCAAGATGAGCAAATGGGCATTGACCCAAAATGATTGCCTTTACTGTCATGTAGGCTCCGCCTTAGTCACGGCTCCCCACAGTTTTGCCACCACTTTGCTATATCATACTAAAAGTTTAAAATAAACATTCCCCTTCAAAGCTCCAAATTAGACTCCATTTTGAAATCAATAAGTCGTTTTTTTTACAGTCAGTTGATTCTCCGTATCCATTGCTTCCTACGTCTCCAAGGACAGAATCCTGCGGTCGAGCTCCCCTCTCCCCCTTTTTAGTTGTTTATCAACCTGTGTACTCAGCACTCTGTATGAATCTGTATCGCATTTGCTCTCAAACCTCTTTCTCTGTCGGTCTCTAGCTACTTCTGTTTATGTGTAGAAAGTCTCCTGGGATCCCAAGCAAGTCATGTTTGGCTTGGTCACCAACGCTTCAGATGTGATGCAACACAAGTCCTTGTTCTGGGTTGTTGCAGAGATATGACAGACGGCATCTGGGAGAGGGAGGGCCCGGGACCATTTCTTTTTCCAAGCCATTAATTGCATTTAATGTAGAGTGGAGAACTGCACAGCAGCGCATTAAACATCTACCCTAATCCCCCGAGGCAACTGTGCTGCTTTTATGGGTTTTTACCATCTGCAGAGGAGACAAAATGAATGGACTTCCCGTCTACTGGATCTGAAGTTGCCATTAAACTCCTGTCTTTGAATTATGGTGCATACCTTCAGGAGGTTTTGGCACATGTACGTAACACTCGCAAGAGAACTTTGGTCATTGCAGTTCTAGAACAGGCAATAGCAACGAGCTATTCTACAGTTGCAAGAAAAACAATATTACTTTGCAGCTGAGCCATAAGAAGTATCAATGTGTAAGTTGATGTAAACTGTTATGTTATTGCTTCCCCTTATTCAGTACTCAGTAAAGCACCATGGGAGACAATGGCCCTTCTAAATAATCACAATAATACTAATGATAATTGCTTTAAAGGGGAAGTAAAGTCTAAAAACGAACAAGGCTAGAAATGCTGTATTTTGTATACTAAATATAAACATGAACTTACCGCACCACAAGCCTAATCAAAAACATGATTTATGCTTTCAAAGTTGGCCACAGGGGGTCAATATCTTGTAACTTTGTTATACATCTTTGCAAGACCAAGACTGTGCACATGCTCAGTGTGGTCTGAGCTGCTTAGGGATCATCATAAATTATCAAAATAAGTCAAATAATATCTGCCAGAAGCCGATACAACAAGACTGATTAATAATCAGAATATACAGACTGCACTGGGTCCTGTGTTGTCATGTAATCTAATGTGGATTTTATAGTTTTGTATTGCTTAATACAAACTTTCTCCAACTCTGCAAAACCAGTGGCTGCAGCAAAATAAACCTCCAAATAGAATCCCAGTTTATCTGTTTAAATCTGACTCCATGATCTTTGTCCCTGCAGCTGGAGTTGGAAACAGTAAAGGGGATGTAAAGGCAAAAATAAAATCCAATACAAATCTCTACACAGTCGCCGACTGCTCTACAGGGAAACAAACAAACAAAGCTGCTCGAGTTCTGCATGGCTGGGAAGTAAGGAGGGGGCTTCCCTGCTGTTCATAAATAGGTTTGTTTCTCTGCAGAGCAGTTAGGGACCGCCTGACAATTCCTATCCACAGCAGTAAATGAAGGGAGAATTTCACTGCATACAGTCAGGTTTCTTATAAAAACGGTACACATTTTTTAATTAAAGTATATTGGAGATAGGTTTCTTTTTCATTAAAGAAAGTAAAAGTGGGATTTTATATTTTTGCCTTTACATTCCCTTTAAGGTTAAATCTATCATGTACACTTAAATATTGAGGATGCACTTTATAATAAAAAGTCTCACTCAAGGACAGAAACATATTTTATACCTGTAAATTGTTGCATGGCATCTACTTGTATTCAGTAGCGGTTTACTTTTAATCACTGATGGGAACTAACTCACTGCTTGCTTGGCTAATAGGGCAGACATCCATGCATACGGCCTTATGAGTCATCACACTAAGGAAATAATTAGTGCAGTAAATGTTAATGGAAATGTTATTCCAGAAATAAAAAGATTTAAAATGGCAGGGTGCAAAGTGCAAACAATGGGCGCAATGTTTTTGCACTTTGTGCCTCTGCCCTGAACACTAATGGGCAGATTTATCAAAGGTCGAATTTCAAATATATGTGAATTTTTTTTTTACTTTAATAAATTTGAATATATTCACAACTCAAATGGGAGGTTATTTAGAAAAAAAATGTGAATGTCTAATATTCGATCGAATAGTCCCGACCCGAAAATTCAAAACGACCTCTGCCAGTGACTTGTAAATAAACTCGGCAGGTTTAAGGTGGGAATATTTGAATAAGGACTGTTTCCATGGTCGAGTTGTGATGAATCTCACATTCGATTTTACATTCAAATTGGGGGATTAAAATTCAAATGTGTGAATTTTAATGCCAAAAAAATTCAAAAATTCTAATTCAAATTCGAATTTACTATTTGACCTTTAGGGCAGATTTATCAAGGGTAGAAGTGAAAATTAGAAGTAAAAAAATTCGAATTTCAAGCTATTTTTGTGTACTTTGACTAGAGAATAGCCCAAATTCTATTTGAATTTGGAAAAAAATGTGAAAATTTGAAAATGTATCATGTATTATCTCTTTAAATCTTCAAATTCGACCATTCGCCATCTAAAACCTGCCGAATTGCTGTTTTAGCCTATGGGGGACCTCCTAGAACCTATATGGAGTCGATCGGTGGACTTTAAAAAATCAAAGTTTTATTTTTAAAATACTTTAGAATCTAATTTGATCTTACTTTCATTCGAACGATCAAATACAGCCTATTTTTTAAATAAATTTCAGTTGGTCTTTTTTATTCAAATTCAAAAAACTCCCATTACTTTGAAATTTGACCCTTGATAAATCTTATTTATCAAAGTCCAAAAATATCTCACTAGTTTTTGAAAACCACGCCGACCAAACTCCTGCAACACTTTTTTACCGTATTGAGAAATACATTTCCCCAAAAATTCTTGTGCAGGAAAAGACTGGATAAAATCGTGAAAAAATCTGAAACGCAGGATTTTTTCGGATTTGTCGACGAAAACTGCAACTTTTTTGAATTATTGATGAAAATTACTATATCCTCGCATTATTGAACTAAACCCAGCGCAGATCAGGATATCTTCCAGGATATCTGCTGTTGACTTCTACATGACCTCGTCAGGTCTGAGGTGGAGTATTTTTTTATTCGGAAATTTAACACCAACTGGGTTTTAAAAATCACAAAAAATTCTATTTTTTTTCCTACGAAATTTTAAAATAACCCCCTAAATGTCTTTGTTGCTTGAACAAGGACCAATTGAGGCCTCCATGAATACATTGCTACATTGGGCAGTGCTGTATTCATGAGGGGTGCATAGGGGATCCTACCTGTCTCCTAACTTGTGCATCATTCATCTAGTCCCCTACTCAACAACTCATTCATCTAGTCCCCTTCTCAAATTTGCTGAACCAAAAAATTCGGGAATTTCCCACGAAATTCGCAAAACGGTGAACAAAAATTGTCGTCCGTGTAAATTTTGACACCCGCGACAACTTTGCCGCTTGCTTAAATTTTGACGCCGGCGTTAAAGTCAATGGACATCCGAATAGTGTTGACGCGCAACGGTTTTAATGCAAGCGACTTTTCCGATGGTGGCAAAACGCGGAAATTCACCGCAAATTTATTCACCCATCACTAAAGCTGGGATATATTTTCTGAAGCCATGACAGAACGTGACTACATTCTGAATGAAGCCAACCGTTCCGACTTTAAACTCAACACAGGTAGAATCACCATGGTTTCTGTCAAAAATAATACTAATTTTCATGTATTTTTTTTCATTTTTATAAAACACCCACACAGCTCTTGGACTAGAAAAAGAAATTGTGGGAAACATTGAAGTCAGCGGGAAATTCGGTTACATTAGCAACGTTTTTAAAATGGCGCCATCCCCGTGACTATCCATCCCAATATCTGTGCCCCCTTATTGCTGCTAATATGTACAGCTGGGGATGTGAACTTTAGCGTTTGCTTGAGCCCATGTATAAGTAAAGGAATCTGTCTTGCATTGTTACATGAGCAGCCGGCTTTAAGACTTGCATTTAGATGAAGCTGATTATGTTTAGCGCGCTGCCACCTCCGTGGGAGATTGGTGCCTCCAAATAGGGTCTAATCAAGAGACACTGTTGTTAAAAACCATATTAAATGTAATTTGTGAGCCATTGTAGACAGGCACTGGGTATCCACGGAGACTGTTATAGTGGCTGCTGCAGGTAGGTTTCATCTGCTGTACATCAATTGGACCTAACTTTAGCCTCAGAGGGAAGAGACAAAAGACAATAGTGTTGCTTTTATACCCTCCTAAAAAAGGAAGGGTTTGTTAAAAAGAGCCTTTTGGCCTTTTTGGGTTGTTGTTGTTGTTTTCATAATTGTAGACCCAAAGGACCTCTCAAGGCTGTGTGGCTATCGTTACCATCCTAATGATCATGGGCTAACGTCTCAGCTGATTGACTTCCTACAATGGCCATCAATCATATATCCAAGCCTTGAGCCTTCTAAGCCTTTAGTGTTGATCTCCAAAAACCTGGTAGACCTTGGCCACCTTCTCAGCGGATTGGCTTTTTCTAATTATCTTCTCTCACGCTTCCTTTCCTCTCTTCCTTTTTCTCCTGTGTCCCCATTCTGCCTGGGGGGAGGATAGAGCAAGGCTTCGGTAGGGGCCATTCCAATTTAATCAAGCTGGTTCTGCCTCTCACTTGCAGCTATACTGAGGTTTTACATAATTCTGACAGTGCTATGCACCAGGACGATGAAAACTCAACAGAACCTTGCTGCTTCAGAGTCTGAAATAAGATCTTATGTTCTTCTTTGCCTACAGCTAAAACATTGCTCTTATTTTTCTATGTTAGTGTCTTTATATGGCCTTTCATTTCCACAATGTTTAGGCAGAAAACAGTTAAACAGGCTCAATCCACCTGCCACGGCTTCACATAGAAATATGTATAAAATGCTCAACCTAAAGCAGATATGGAGTCGACGAGTGTACCACCACTTAGAGATTAACCAGGTCTAACAAATTTATTTTCCTATCACATTCATACCAGCTCAAATACTGTTGATCACCTTTAAATTAACTTTTACTATGATGTAGAGAGTGATATTCAGAGACGCATATGGTCTTAAGTCACAGTAACAATCAATTAGTAGCCGTACGGAGCATTTGCTTTTTAGATGGGGTTATTGATCACCATTTGAAAGCTGGAAAGAGTCAGAAGAAAAAGTCAAATAACTCAAACAATATAAGATATTAATAATGAAGACCAGTTGCAAAGTTGTTAGGAATTGGACATTCTGTAACATACTAAAAGTTGCCTCAAAGGTGAACCACCCCTTTCAGCAAGGACATTCCCAAATCACAGACCAGGAAGGTCTGATCTAATACATCATGATTGTGAGATTCTGGCATGTATGAATCAATAAGATCAGTTATAGGAGCAGCCAGTGTTCCTTCTTGTATATTTTGTACTAGGGGAGGAAAGCCATGCAAACTTCACACTGAAACTTGCAAAAGTCCAAGGCAAGAGAGTTAAAGCATGATGGGAGTTGTAGTGTAGCAGTGTATTCTTAAAGCAGCAGTTGTACTCTTAAAGCAACCCCACACAGTAAAATTGTTCCACCGGAACACCATGGTGAGCACCATCTCATTGGAAAATGAGACACATAATAGACTCAGGCTCTAGATTAGGGTTAGACTACATATTTAAGTTATAGAATCTTTATTGGTGTTGTCCAACTGTTTCCATATAGTGGGCCAGTGGGCCAAGTATACAACAGGGGTCATCTAAAAAGACTAGGGAAATCCATGGAAGAGAACTAAGAGGCACAAGGAAGCCAGTACATCTTCAACTATCCTGGCTACTGTTCGCACTTGGTGTCAGATACACTATGCCAGTGGCCACAACCCATCCCTGACCTTACACTATGCTCATTCAGATGGACAATTCAGGAAGCAGGAGGGGGACACAAATGTGCCTACCAGTGCTGCATTGACCTAATAACCAATGGCCCCTTAGAGCTGTTGAGTAGTGATGAGTGAATAAATTCACCAAGTATGGATTCGAGACAGATTTTAGCAGTTTGAATGTTTTTGTAAAACTGCATCGAAAATTCCCTGGCAGAAAATTCAATCCAATCAAAATTGGCGCTTGCATAAAAATTGTCATGCATCAAAATTTGGACGCCCATTGACTTCAATGCGTTTCATAAATTTTTGACCTTTCGCAAATTATTCAACAAAGTGAAACAGCCCTGATTCGTCCATTACTACTGTTGAGCATTCTATGGGTCTGGGCCCTAAAAATCTCTCAGGCCCACACACCTTTGGACATATTTCTTGGAATTCTGTGGCATATTTTTCTATTGATTAAAATGAAATTCAATGCTAAAGGTTTCACTTCACTTCACTTGGCATGTTAAAACCTTGTGTTTGGGTCCTTTCAGTCAAAAGGAAATGTCAATAAGCATTACTTCATAAAAACTGCATCTGGGAGTGCAGAACTGTATCTTTGCAAAAGGATTGGGTGCCAAACATAAGGTTACATTGTCTATAGAAGGAAAATATACCCAATAGGGGGTAATGGCACTCTAATTACCTTTTTCTTATACCGTGCGATCCCTCATCGGGTGGGTGAATATTACTAAAGGAAACTAGTTATCATATTAAATTTTCCTTTTTTTCTTTTTCTCTTCTGTTTCGGGTGGAAAATTTCCACCTCTGGAGCAACACAGCAGAAAAAATCCATTTGCTACAGGGTTTCTACTTGAGATTTTATAAGAGAGTGGTGCTTAGAGGAGGCATCAGGGAACGGAGAGCAGCTGTATTTAAGGATAATGCTTTGCAATATAAACGAGCCTCTCAAAATAACTAACTCTCTGATTAACCTTTAATTGACTCACCTGTGCCAAAGCACAGGCGCTGTTTGGCAATTCTTGGTTCGGGTGATCCCTGGAGACTCATTTCTGATCATCTTATTCGAGATATAGAAGTGTATAACAAAGTGTGTCCTCACATTTTCTTGATCCTAATATTAGAAATATCTGCTAGAGAAATGTCTCTGCATTCTGGCTGCACAATTGTAACAAAAGGGGAATATATATTATTTTTCATGCCAGGAAAGGAAAAAGGTAGGAGAAATAAACTGCAAGTACAAGGCAGAAAGACTTGACTAGGTTCCTTCAGATATCATGAGCAAAGTATGAAAAACACCCCTTTCCTTAAATACTGACATTTATGAATGAGCCATCTATCCTACATTTTTAGTCATTGTTTAAGCCATTGTGGCCAGCAGGAAGGCAGAAATCGGCACCCAGAATTTATACATTTCATTTATACACATAAGTATAAAGATGCATGTTTAATGGAAGATATATGTAGAATAAATCCTTTTAGGATTAAGGGATATTTCTCTTTTATCACTCCCTAATGTCAACACACACCTTACTATAAGAAGAGGGTCACAGAGACATATTATTTTCTAGGCAATTAACAAAAGGACAGTTTCCCTTTAAAATCCTTATAAAGGACCAGATCTAGGGGTAGGCAACAGAGGCACATGTCTTGGGTACAAATCATGATTCAGAGATTGGCAGGACAAAGCGAGGAGAAAGTAGCAGGTGGAATGAGTGGTAGGTGAGCCATGTGGATCAAGAGGTAGAGGTGTGGTCCTAAGGCATGTGGTTAATTGATGGGGGTGCTTGGCATGTAGACCTGGTGGGTGGGACAGGCAGGCTGGACATTGATCCAAGTAGTAGCCTTGGGGGCCCACTGCTTGGCTGACCTTGTGTGTTGAGTTAATTTCAGGCAAAGCTTCCTGAATGATGGAGATGTCCTCCTGAAAGGGTTTAAATTAATGAGGGAAGGGGGGTTGAGCCTCAATGCCAGGAATTGCACTCCTAGATACCTCTTAAAGTCCGTTTAAAGGGTGAAAACATATTTGAAGTCATATATTCTATGGCTGATGCTATTCTTTCCTATATCTGTTATTCCTATAATTTTTTATGTGCTAATGGAGGGCCTGATTAAAAGGCTGGACCTCAAGGGTAGCATGAACTGCAACAAATGGTATAAGGCAAACAAATACAAACATTTATGCCCTTAAGGCTATTACAACCCCAGGAATGAATACTTTCAACTATAAAGGGAAAAAAAAAATTCTGACCTTTAGTAGGTGTGTGTTGGTCAGAATCTCTTTCTACCTGCCCCTCTATGTCTTTCATCACCTAATGAGCACTTTCTGATTTGTTTTTAATGTTACTAGGGATGCACCAAATCCACTATTTTGGATTTGGCCGAACCCCCGAATCCTTCACAAAAGATCCAGCAGAATACCAAACCAAATCTGAATCCTCATTTGCATATGCAAATTAGGGGTGGGAAGGGGAAAACATTTTTTACTTTGTTTTGTGACAAAAAGTCACAAATTTCCATCCCTGCCCCTAATTTGCATATGCAAATTAGGGTTTGGTTCAGCCGGGCTGAAGGAATCGGCCGAATCCGAATCCTGCTGAAAAATGCCAAACCCTGATTCGGTGCATCCCTAAATGTTACACAAGCTATTAGAAAATGATTTATTGCATATGCACATACTTTCATAAAAGCATCACACACTCATTATCAAGGGGCCAAATGTTGTATTATAGCAAATGAGGGACTTAACAATAGACACATCAGACAATGACACTGCCGTGAGGTCCTGGATTGTAGTGAACCCAGAGAGTCCCAACTGATATACGATACAAAAGTTCCCATTGATTCTTATCTTCATCAAAGCACGACCAGGTCGTGAGCCAGCTGAATTACTAAACAGTGGCCTTCCCCCCAAAAAAGGTCACTATGGGGCCAATTAACTTCTAGTTATACCTCTGTAGTAAACAAAACTGCTTGTAGCTGTCAGAGTCACTTTAAACATTGATAATCTTCTCATTATGAATAACTTAAAATAGTGCCGGGGTGAATGTTCCATCAGATTCCACCTTGGGTGGTAATGACTGCGCCATAGTCCAGCATTATAGAAATAGAGAAGAAATTAGAACAAGACTGTGCATTTTTCAGCCCACGGTTGCAGGAAGGTCACGTTAATGGCAGCTCATTTGTATAGGAACAATTATAGCAAATCAGCACCCTGGACAGTTCAGTCTGCATTCAGCTTGCAGCGTATTTGCTCCACACAAGGTTTTAAAGGAAGGTGAAAAGCTCAGAGCAACAGGTTTGGGCAAGAAACGGGCAAATCAAAGTGTGTCTCAGGGTGTTAGACACACACCAAATAAATCATTATTTTGCATTTTCTGTAAAATGGGCTCATATGAAAACTGTTAATGACACTAAATGGGAACAATTGATTAAAAAATGGCTGGGGCAAAATGTTTAAGGCAATTTTACTTGGCTGTTATATATCACATAAAATAATGCCTTTGATACTCATGGCTGTTCGACCTACAGGTGGGGTCTAAGAAGCTCCCAGTGCCCAGGACCATGGGCCGAATTGTACTCAAAGGCTTTGAAAAGAAACTAAAACTATTATGGAAAAAACAACGTAAACACTTGCAGTTGGGTTAAAGACTTATTGATTCTAGAGCTATACCATGGTTCACTAATAAAGAGGCTTCTTTCAGAACGTAGGCTGGCCATACACATGCAGATCCGGTCATATTGCTAATTCACCGATCATGTGGATCTCTGGGGATCTCTCATGCTGCAAGAGTACTGGTCCAAAGAAGGGACTGCACCAATTTTGCCCTCACAGTTTTAAAAAACTACTCAAAGGGTATCTGTCCTGAGTTCTCCACATACGGGCCAATAGGTTCTCTATGGTCCTCTCTATGAGCTGCATGGGTGATTCTGAATCACAAAACAGTGTAGCAGAAGCCAGCCATGTGTCTGTGAAGAAGCACGCAAGTCTTTGTGGGATTTGGAGTTTTGGATGGAGAAGAAATTATCCCAAAAATTAAAATTTTATATGAGCTTCATCATACTATAATAAGAAACTTTGTAAATACAATCAATTAAATATTCTGCATAATTTGTTTCGCTTCATTCTGTCTTCATGCAGGAGTTGGGTGTCAGATAATCATTGACAGTTAGATCGAATATATTTTATAGGGGGGCTCCTTTCCTAGCAGATCAATTAGAGCTCATTCAATTAACTGATTCCAGTACAAACAAAATCTAACAAAATAACTGCCTTTTGCACAAATTCTGCATGTAGAGAGACATGCTGTCTGGTGACTTTAATAGTGTGAGCTCTAATACATCTTCTAGGCTAAAGAAGCCCCCCCCCAATAAGATATATTGGCTCATTCATCTGACACCCAACTCCCAAATGAAGACAGAATGAAGAGAAACAGATTTTGAGAAAGGGATAGTGAAGATGAGCTTGATTATTTCAGAAACAGTAAAGAATTATTAATTGATTGTATTTAGAAGCCATAGTTCCCCTTTAAAACCACCAACATTTTTATTTTGTACTGCGAAAAGTTTCAGTTGTCCTTTACAAGCAGGTACAAGAGGATAGGTTTGTGTTTGAGAGTGCGTATTCTGGAATCTTGAGCACTGGCTGATGGACCTGTTGCTATGAGATCCCAGACGGCTTAGGAAGTGTTTGGGTTTCTGCCTCTTACACATTCTCCAGCCTCTCCAAATATGTAGCTGATATTCATGGAAAGTGTAAACTAGTGAAGTAGAGAGGCAAGCCATGCACCTGACTGTTAGCTGATGGGTCCATACACACAGCCATGAAGGAAAGCAGACTCTCTGCACTGCTTATTATTCTGTTCACAACGGTCTCCCCTGAGCCCTCTCTCTAACCTTGGGCCCCTTGCTGTAATCACAGCCTCACTGCCTGGCTGTTTTATGTACCTGTCTCAGGCTGAAGAGTGAGTCTGCAGGAGAGGACTGACAGGAGGGAAAGGGATTGTGGGACGGAGCAAACATAGAGACAAAGAGAGAAGCAGGACGATGGAAGCAAGGGAGAGAAGAAACAGTATGAGGGGGATTCAGATAACTGAAATGAGAGATAAGAAATCCATATAAACAAGGCAAGAGAGAAATGGGAAGATCTAAAGAGGTAAAGGGTAACTGGCAAGAATAAAGAAGTAGGGAATTATAGATAATAGAAAAGAAAAAGGGCAATAGAAGATAGATGGGGTCAAATGAGATAGAAGATAAAATGCAATTAAATGAAGTCGTAGATGGGGATTAAATGAAGACATATGTGACAGAGATGAGGAGAGAAGAGGACAGAAGAGAAAGTGCCGATGTGATGAGGGGGTATTGTATAAGATGGAGACAGAGCAGAAGAATTCTGAATGGATAACCAGGATAGAAGGCGTTAGAGGAAGATGGAGGATTAGAAACCAAGGCTGAGAGAACAATAGCAGCCAAGAGGGAGAGTGGGAGAAATAATGAGAAAGAAGAGTGAATTTGACATGAAGGGAAAGGTCTGGAAACAACAAAAATTGTCAGAGATTGAGTGTAACGAAAACCGATGATGTTCAGTGCTGGCAGGTTCTCATTTAATAAAGTTGAAATATTTGTTTTTCTCTAGAAAAATGCAAATAGTCCATTAAAATAAATTCAAGTATTTATAGAAATGGCATAGGCGATGTCTGTAACAAGAATATATTTAGAAAACATAAAAACTATAATAACTTATAATGATAAAACAAGAAAAGGAGAATACACATTATGGAGCAGTGGTCCCCAAACTCTGGGGTTTGCACCTAAAAGGGCCAGTTTGAAGGCCAGTTAGAGTGAGATTTGGGGAGAATATCTGTTTTGTTCCCTAAATACTCAATAAAGACTTGATGTGTGTACTGCTGTCCTTGATATATCGGAGGAGTTGGAGGGGGTCTTGACCAAATGTTGATGGCTTGAACCAAAAAGTCCAATAAAACTGCTCTAGATTAACAAAGTGACCTATAGTGTTAGACCATTCATGTTTCACTGGACATGCAAAGAATGGACTTTTAACCATGGGAAACTTGGCTACTCAATGCTGTTCAATGGAAATACTGTAGCAGGAGAACAGTATGGAACTAATTAAGATCACTGATGGATGACCCCTATGAGGGGGGTTGGGGAGCATGAGATAAGATGTGAGTAATTGTGTTGAAATAGCAATGAGGAAACATTGTATGAACAATAAAGAGCAGGTGGGGGAGGTGGGAAAAGCTGCACTGATGAGTTGGCCTATTGCTTTCAAGTGAAAGACCTTAAAACGCCTGCCAGTGAGAGATGAGAGCATGATGTGAAGGCGGAAGGTGATGGAGCTGGACACATTTGAAAAGCATTGTGAAGAGAATGAAAAAATAAACATCATTAACCCCAAGCGGTCTGACAATGTTCTGGTTTTCATGTGTGCCCTTCCAACCTTCCCTTTGGCGACACACCTCAACTGGAATGCCATGGGCCACAATCCAATGTCATCCTCCTGTCCAATGAAATTCATTTATCAGATGTTACAGTTATTCTTTTGGCCACTCGAGCCAGAAACGTGTTGCATTCTCCCAGAATCTGTTAGCCCATCTCTAGATTTACCCTGCATCATAAACATTTCCCATGTCATTGTATCTATGAATGAAGCTAGATGCTTTGCGGTCACATTAAAATTTTGTCCAAGTTTGTTTATGTCTGAACAATACTAAACATTATATAGACCAGAATGATATAGATTCTATTTTAGCCTGGAAATCTTGTGTTATGTCAAGTCAAGAACTTGTGTTTGAGGGCACTTTTGACCTGTACAGTTGTTCAAATGCATGAAATATTTTTTTAACTATTTTCAAGAGCAGAGATGGTTTCAGTGAAGAATAAGATGGAAAAGAAAGACAAGAAAACATGCTCTGAATCAGAATGAGGAAAGCTAAATGTAAACATTTGGGAAAATGACTTTACAGAACCCATGGTACTTACTTTAGAAGCACAGCAAGGAACAAACACAATGGGACATGAAAGAAAACCTTCTATATACAGAGGACTTTCCTGGGCATTATATTTGCCAAATTCAAGTGCCGTGGCCAAACCGAAGGCAAATTCATAAAATCATGAGTCATAAACAAAGATTTTTCTCTTTATAGTCCTTCCTTACCCTGATTTGCATATAGGGATTGGTTTCAGTTTGGGATTTGGATGAATCTTTCATGAAGGATTCCGCATTCAGCTGAATCCCAAAATAGTGGATTTGGTGCATCCCTAATACAAGTCAGTCTGTGTATAATTAGATGGACATTTTTATATTATAATCAGGGCCTAAACTATCAGTAGGCAGCAAAAGCATGTGCCTGGTTCGTGCTATGGCCCTAGGCACATGCCTCTGATTACTAATTTACTCTAGTCCAGTATTAAATTGATGGAAGGGTAACTCAAAATGTGTTGGGAGTGAGCAGGTTGAGAGCGAGAGGAAGGGAGGGGGTTGGAGGTAGTTTGGTGGGAGCAAGTGGAAGTCAATACCTCTTGGTCCGGCTCATTGGCCATAAATGAAAACACTAGTGAGACTGACTGTTACATTTCATGTTTCTGTGCATGGAAAATGCTATCCAATCTTTGTTTCTACATCCTTCCTTTCCATGATACAGCTAGTTTCATGGCAAGTCATGTTTTATGGTAAAGCTTTTCACAGCATTTTATAAGAGAACAGACTGACAAGCAATAGTTAGACAAAGATAAATAAGTATCTGTCTGGAAGACACAGACTGTGTCCATCTATCACACTAGGTCCAAACAGTGTAGTGTGGATTCGCACACCCTCCTTTCCAATGGATTTAGATATGCCTGGTGCACGTGGGTGGAGGCTCGGCAACCTCCCAATGCAATAGTATAGAAAAACCTCACGGCACTCAGGTCTGCGTGAAAATTTCAATCATTTATTGAAGCGGAGTGCAATGCTTCTATACCATCTATCACACTACACACAAACTAAGCCGGACCGATCTACCACTATGCGTTGCTGGGCACCTCATACGCACTTTACAATGTATCACGCCACATGGTAAATTTATCTCAGAAGAAGTGAAGATAAGAGAAGATCATAACCTTGAGACGAACAAACAAACCAACACAAATCCCATTCCTGATTTATTTCAAAGTACCTTTTCACCAGCCTAAGCCATCTGAGATGACTATCTTGTTCTACGTCCCTTTCTGTCCTTGCCATGTCGGAGGCATAAGGCTGCATTCCCTAGCAGACAACAACATGAATTTACAGCCTTATGACGAAGACTGTTCAGAAATCATCAGCGCTTGCCAGTGGCAGAGCTAGTGGAGCGAGAGAGGTGTGAGACATTTGCCCAATACATGGCGGATTTGGGAAATTAGTATTCTCTGTGAAACTTCCGTGACAGCAACCTGGTATCAAGCAGGAAAGAAAAATTCACTTGACAAATATTAAATCTGCATGTTACAAGTTTGCACAGCTGAAGATGTATGTTTGCATTCGCTACTTCGGAGAAATAGGAACTGTAAGTAATGCAAATTGTTCAAATGAGCAGTAGTCATGGTTGGGTTTCGAGAAATGTGACTGGCATCTAAAACAAGTATGGAACCCTCCACGGAGGATGGTGGGAGCTGAAGCTTAACTACAGTTAGAGGTCTAATGATTGGGCATCCCTAAGGCTTAGAATGAATGGACCTTTCTCACCCCAACCCCCCAATCCTCTCAAAGAGAATTACCCTAACAAAATCTCCAACCCCTCTTTTTCGTTACTATGTAGACATCTAATATCTATGTCAACTGATTCTGGAAGTTTGAAATATTAGGAGATGAACAAATAAGTGTTGCCCTATTGATTTATTAGCTCAGCTTGCAGCATATACACCTCATTTACTATCATTCGTGCTAGTAAGCAACCAATAATAAATTTGTTTTTTGTGTTTTAACTAGTAATAGACTAAACAGACAAAATGAATTACAAAGCAAAATTATCATTGGCAGGGAGTATGCTCAGCTTGTCCAAAGACCATGGAGTACAGGATAAAGCCCTCAGGATCAAGGGACAAACTCAAAGGTAAGAAAATAATGAAGACAACCTGTAGCTCAAATATTCTTCATAAAAATAAAGAATGTTTATTCAAAACAAGTTATTAAAAAAAGACATCCATACAGACCCCACAGGTTTCGTACCCTCCACTACTTATTTATAGGCAGTAAGGCACCCTGATTCCAAAGGAAATTTAAAAAAGGATAACCCTTCCCATAATTACATAGAACTAAGTCAGAAGGAACACAATTAAGAAGGAACGGTACCCTGTGTTGCATTGGGAACATGGATTTTTACTAATGAGTGCTGTTCTTATATCTTCCAGGGAGCTGTTATCTGGTTACCTTTCCATTATTCTGCTGATGGGCCGCTGGGGGGAAAGAGAGGGGGATGATATCACTCCAACTTGCAGTTCAGCAGTAAAGAGTGACTGAATTTAATCACATGACTGGGGGCACCTGGGAAACTGACAATATGTTTATATAAAAAAATCTATTTGCTCTTTTGAAAAATGGATTTCAGTGCAGAAATCTGTTCAAGCAGCACTATTAACTGATGCATTTCGAAAAAGACATGTTTTCCCATGACAGTATCCCTTTAATGTAACATCTTCCCTTATGGAATGGAATGATCTGTTGTTATTATGCCATTGCCACCCAACCAGGGTTATATTGGGGCCCCCATGTCAACTGCTCTCTATCTAATCTCAAGTTCCTGCTGCCTGTCTTGGGTTACAGTACAGAAAGCACTACATAGAGAACAAAGTGTTTTTAAATTGCAGGAAAATGTGGCGAGAGGGGTGTACATATATTTCAGGGGAACTGTATCTTTTACACAACTGGGTAGCTTAGTATGGGCACAGTTTGCTGTAATGCGGAATGAGCTGGCATAATGGTTATTTGCGGTGCTGGTCAGTACTGCGGGAGGGATTGTTTATACTATGCATGGGAAAACAGCCTCTTTGGCCCCTTTCCAAAAACAGAGTGTGCAGATCTGAGGACAAATAACATTAAAGTCCAACGCACAAAAAGATAAAGGGCCAACAATTCCACTATGCAAATATGCAGTACAACATGCATGCAATTTAGCATTTTTTCCTAATTGTATCTGCTAACAATTGCAAAGGTTAGGGGCAATCTACAAGTTGGGTGGCACAGTTGGGTGTAGCCTGGAGAAGTCCTGGAGGCAGGAAGGAGGTAACGCTATAAGAGATGAAGACAGTGGAAAGTTGTCAGTGAAGAGCAGAGGCATGTCATTTGCAAGTATTGGGATTGAGATTCCATTGCCGAAAGAGGCCTTTACTGTACCAGGCAAACAAACATAGGAGGAGATGGGGTGGGGGCTTTCCTCTAAGCAAGTTTTGTCTCTGCTAACCACATAAATGCCCAAGCTCTTTTGCTGCCTCACTTTTTCATTCAGTTCTATCAGTTACTAACTCTATGTGATTACCAAGCAATGAAAGCCTGCATGCCAAAACATTTTATTAGCAATGCAATACATACACAGAATAAATACCTGCCTGGGCTATTAATGCAGCATGCACACCTTTCCTGTGTAAAGTCTCTTTTTAAGTATATACTGTGACTATACAGCTGCACCACTACCCAGCCAAGCTGGTTAAATGATTGTAATGTAGCTTGTAATTAGCAATCAATAGCCAATTAATGGTTGCTGAGAAACACTAGTTCATGCTGGGAGTGAGAGGTGACAGTGTGTGAAGGGCAGGACACTGTCCAGGCCAAATAGATTCTCTCAGGAGATAGAAGAGTCATGAAGGAATATACATAGGTAAGGAAATAAGGGAAGAGGATACAAGCATGAGAGATGTAGCAGAAATGAAGGAGAAAAAGAGAGTCAAAGGGGGAAAGAAAGAAAGAAAGAAAGAAAGAAAGAAAGAAAGAAAGAAAGAAAGAAAGGAAGGAAGGAAGGAAGGAAGGAAGGAAGGAAGGAAGGAAGGAAGGAAGGAAGGAAGGAAGGAAGGAAGGAAGGAAGGAAGAGTATCTCTCCACTTGGCCTGCAGTCCAATTAGTCAGAGTACTGTATGGATGTGTGTGGCCTCAACAGCTCATTTGAAAAAGGTAAAATTGTAAAGAATTTCCATATGCAGCAACCTGGTTAGGGTGCGATGGGCTAAAAGGAGCCGAAAAGCCATGTTCCAGCATCTTGAACTGATGACATCTAACAAGATTGAAACAGGCAGCCTACGAGTTTGGATATATGGCTCTAGACCATTAGACTCCAACTGTCACATAAAACCAGTGGTTCTGAAAATCCAAAGCACATAGAGAAATGGTTCCCAAGCGCTGAGGCTGACCCTCCATGGGGGAGAAGAGTAATGACTGTGGGTGGGGGTACAGTGTAAGGTTCAGGTAAGATTTTTAGAAACAATATGCTCTTCAAAACTTCATTTAGGTGATATTTGTAGGATATACTTACATGTTCGCCTCATCGGAACTAAGGCTTATTGGTGAAGCAAAGTTTTTCTATATCTGTAACATAGTTATGAGTTAGGCCACTTGCTAACATGTGTGACCATCTATAGGCTGAGCAAGTTCTCCAGTCCTTCTTCTATGTCCTAGCATTACAATTACACATGTAAAATCTGCCTCTGCATTGACAGAATATCAGATCTGTCATATTGTCTCCAATATTATCCATCAGGGGGCTGATTTTATTTTGCTCTCCTTTATTTTCTGTAGACAAGTGCTCATCAAAACTTGTTAAGGGACCAGAGGGATATGGCTTCCTTCATCTGATAAAAACAACCCGTCTCACTGCCGCCTGGGAACGTTGGATAAAATAGTACATGTTCAGAGAGATAGCTTCGATTTGAATGCTTTTTATTCAGAATAATTCAGTCCGACATCAAATCCATTCCCTGGTGTGAGGAAGATGGCTTCCCTGCACCCTGAAAGCAAATCACAACTGTATAGGAAGAGCCAGGGCAAGCAAAGCAGATCTACCCAAAGATATAACTTCACCCTTTCCAGTGACGGGCAGAGTCATCATCAGGAAAGGCCCAGAGAGAAAGAAAAGCCTTTGAAGATGCATTAAGCCCTAATCCTACCGGTGTATTACAAATGCATTACACTGAAAGCACTTACCCACATTACACCTGCCCAATGCTCATGGCTTTTAACTGAAGAATAGATATATAACGTACTGCGGGGATTTTACAATCTTCTTTTATCTTCTGCCTTTTCATCGTGCCGTACACTGTACTCATTCCTATGCATGAAAGTGTAGCCCTAATCTTTGCCGCCATAGAAGCAATATTCTCACAGTTTAAAGGAAAAGGCTTTTTTAAGAGCCTACGGCCTATTTACTAACTGATGCTATAGAGAAACCACTCCCCACAAACTGAGTTTTATCTCCTGAAAAGTTAATGTATACCATCAAATATGTATCACATACATATAAATATTTACATTGCCCATGCTACATAAATAAAAAGAGCCCTTCTTGATAGATGTTGATGTTTGTTGACAGCCTTGAAAGTAGTTGCTTTGTGGAGAGTCTTCTAGTGCAAAATGGCCTCTAGAGAGTTCTTACGATGGACAGTGCTGCAATATTCTGGACATGTATATTGGATCACCCTGATGCTTGGCAAAGCAGTTGGTAGTGGGCAAAAATTGGGTCTGTTTTTATATATTTTCTAGCTACGATTTATTGGGTGGGTGCCCATCAAAAGATGGTGTGAAGCAGTATTGGCTCACAGTTTGGGTGATGTATTGTACACAGCTGTCAATAGGGGATTCAATCACATGGCCATGACGTGGGCATCATCTTAAATTCCTTTTACATATTATTCAGTTGAGGAAATCTAATTTATATGAAATTTGTATAAAATTACAGATTGCAAAGGGGAACTGTAACACTGGTAGGGTCAAAGTTAGACTTGGGGCCTCCACATTCTGTCTCCACAACTCTCCCTCTCCCACCTGAACATACCTTTACTTTTTCCTGTCTCAAATGAGAGAGGAGGTGGTCTGGGCCAATGGGGCCCAACGGGGGGGGGGGGTGACTGCAGGGTCTGCTTCCTTTATAGCCAACAAGAACCCCCCCCCCCCTTCGCCAGCTGCTCTCTTACCTGTGGTGGGGAAGCAGAGTGTTTGTCACGGGGTGGATAGTGGACGGGGTCTGGGTGGGACTGGGTGGGGTCTAGGAGGAGTCAGGGAGGGAAGTGGGTGGAGGCGGGCAGGAGGATGGGGATCGGAGAACGCCGGGCCCCTCTAAAAGTTTTTTGCAGGGGGGCCCGGTGCACTCTAGTTACGCCACTGATCATGGTGCTTTGACTACCAGATGAGAACATATTTTTGCCTCTTTATAGATCCCTGGTAAGGCCTCACCTTGAGTATGCAGTGAAATTTTGGGCTCCAGTCCTTAAGAATGATATTAATGAGCTAGAGAAGTGCAACTAACCTGGTAAAGGGATTAGAAGAATTTAATTATTGGGAAAGACACTTGCAATGCAACATGAGGGCATTTTAGACAGAGAGATCTCCACTATGAGGAAATGATGATTCCATCAATGTCTCTGAAAGTAAATACTGTACATGCATATTTTTATTGCACATGTTTATATTTACATAATGAAAGTCTGCAGTATTTTTGGGGGGATACATGGGTGCAATGATGGGTTTAACTTGATGGGCAGTTGTCTATGTTTCTCAATCCAAATGAACTATGTAACTTTGAGAACGTCAGTTTCATTTACGTTCTGTGTCTCAATGTTGCCTAATCGTCTATTCCCCTAGATATATTTTTGTCTCTCCCCTGATTGAAAATAACTATTGCAAGGTTAGTAGAAGTAAAAATGAATCACTTGATTGACATCAAATAGCATAGAGCTGAACATAAATGTGATATTTTTTGTCCTAACATAAAGGTGGGGCGTTTAGATTCCAGTAAAGTAGAGCAAAGTATTAATTTCTTTATCAAAAGGTTTGAGATAATTATTCAAGTTCTCCCCGGCTACGTTTGATCTCCACTGCTTAGTAACTGCTGTGTGCAACCTTTCCCACCTCTCCCAAAAATCAGTCCTTATCTGTCCGCCTCAGAGAAGAACCAGCGGCAAAGCCTGCTCCACTGATCCCTATCTCCCGGTTGCCTTCTTGGGAAGACAAGAAAACAGCACTAGGGGAAGAAGCCGCCTTTCTACCCAGACTGTGGGGCAGGTTGATGTTAAAGGGGTTAGCAACTGTGTGTGAGTGATAAGGGGCACAAATTGTAGAGCAGATAAAGGTCACCCTTGACTAGGACACTAGTAAATCAATCTGGTTGCATGAAAATTTGAATGATGCACTAAGAGCATATATCTTCCTCCCAGGTACAGTTATCATACTGAAAATGGGGCAGTTACAATCACTAGGATCTCACAATGCAAATGGAGAGTGGAAATGGGCTAAACAGTAGTGATGGGCGAATTTATTCACCAGGCGCGAATTCGCAGCGAATTTGTGCGATTCGCCGCCAGCGAATAAATTCGCAAAACACCCGCGAAAATTCGCGGCAAAAATTCGCCGGCGTCAAAAAAAAAAATTCCGGAAAAACGGACGCCGGCGCCAAAAACGGGCGCCGGCGTCGAAAAAACGATTCCGCAAATTTTACGGCAAAACGGCGCAAATTCAACCATCACTACTAAACAGCTATACTTAAAGGGATTCTGTCATGATTTTTATGGTGTAGTTTTTATTTCTAAATTACACACTTTACACTGCAAATAATTCACTCTACAATATAAAAATCCTGAACCAGCAAGTGTTAGTTTTAGTTGTAATATTAGTGTGTAGGTGCATCTCAGATCATTTTGCCTGGTCGTGTGATTTCAGAAAGAGCCAGCACTTTAGGATGGAACTGCTTTCTGACAGGCTGTTGTTTCTCCTACTCAATGTAACTAAATGTGTCTCAGTGGGACCTGGATTTTACTATTGAGTGCTGTTCTTAGATCTACCAGGCAGCTGTTATCTTGTGTTAGGGAGCTGCTATCTGGTTACCTTCCCATTGTTCTTTTGTTTGGCTGCTGGGGGGGGATGATATCACTCCAACTTGCAGTACAGCAGTAAAGAGTGACTGAAATGAGCACAAGTCACATGACTGGGGGCAGCTGGGGAACTGACAATATGTCTAGCCCCATGTCAGAATTCAAAATTGTAAAACAGTTTGCTCTTTTGAGAAACAGATTTCAGTGCAGAATTCTGCTGGAGCAGCACTATTAACTGATGTATTTTTGAAAAAAATGTTTTCCCATGACAGCATCCCTTTAAAAACAAAAACAAGGGGATTGATCAATGAACACTCCCTGGTCCCCTGTTTCATTTCATAAATAATTTAGTATCTATGCAAGTATTTAAAAAAAAAAAGGGGTTTTTAAGTTACAACGTTACCATACAATTGGTAAGCCACCATACCACATCAAGGAACACCCCCCCCAAAAAAAATAATTTATTTTAAGTTTACTTTGTCTTTTTAAAAAGTATTTTGAATTACAGCATTGTAAAAGTCCATATGAGTGCTCTTGGTCCTAGATAACAAGCTGTTCAGGTTCCATTTCTGACTACAGCTCTTGAAAATGCTCTTAGATTTTTTTCCTGTTCATAGAAACAACCCCCCCCCCCCCCAAATCAGCACCCTTGAGACTCCAGAAAAAATTCAGACTTTTCTTAAAATGACCAGCACACTTAAAGGGATACTGACATGGGAAAAAAATTTTTTCAAAATGAATCAGTTAATAGTGCTGCTCCAGCAGAATTCTGCACTGAAATCCATTTCTCAAAAGAGCAAACAGATTTTTGTTATATTCAATTTTGAAATCTGACATGGGGCTAGACATTTTGTCAATTTCCCAGCTGCCCCTGGTCATGTGACTTGTGCCTACACTTTAGGAGAGAAATGCTTTCTGGCAGGCTGCTGTTTTTCCTTCTCAATGTAACTGAATGTGTCTCAGTGGGACCTGGATTTTACTATTGAGTGTTGTTCTTAGATCTACCAGGCAGCTGTTATCTTGTGTTAGGGAGCTGCTATCTGGTTACCTTCCCATTGTTCTTTTGTTTGGCGGCTGGGGGGGGAAAGAGAGGGGGTGATATCACTCCAACTTGCAGTACAGCAGTAAAGAGTGATTGAAGTTTATCAGAGCACAAGTCACATGACTTGGGGCAGCTGGGAAATTGACAATATGTCTAGCCCCATGTCAGATTTCAAAATTGAATATAAAAAAATCTGTTTGCCCTTTTGAGAAATGGATTTCAGTGCAGAATTCTGCTGGAGCAGCACTATTAACTGATTCATTTTGAAAAAACATTTCTCTAGACCGGCCCTTCCTGTCAGTGCAGACACCATGGGTTAAGTATCCACCTCCGGAGGCAGGACAGGCTGGAGCAGCACTGATTCATTTTGAAAAAACATTTTTTTCCCATGACAGTATCCCTTTAAGCAATCCACATACACCTTTATCTAGAGTGCTGCTAATCGGACTGGATTGATACAAACTACAGTTTCAGAATATTAATATATTATGGTTTCTATAATGTGGGTCAAAAGTAGGGTCATTAATGATCATGGTGTCCATATAATGAAGATGGTACTGTTTCCATATTAGCAGTAGAGAGGTTTGGTGGCGCTCTCTATGCACCAGCCTTGACCTTGCCCAGCGGACGATACACCCTCCTTCTGGGACTCTGTTTCTCTTCTTGTGACTGCAATGCCTATTGTAGGACAAAGTGTTTGTCTGGAGCCGTATTCTGATTACAGCAGATTGATTGAGGAGATCAATTAGACATCAGAGTGAAAGAGTCAGAGAAAATGATCGGGTCATTTCCTGATCAACAAAATGGGTCATTCAGGTGAGAAAAATAAAGAAAGTCTATGACAGTATATATTATTATACACAGGTATGGGATCCGTTATCTGGAAACTTGTTATTCAGAAAGCTCCAAATTACGGCATGGCCATCTCCCATAAACTCCATTTTAACTAAATATTTTAAATATAATAATATTTTTATTCTAAATAATTTCCTTTTTCTGTGTAATAATAAAACAGTCGCTTGTACTTGATCCCAACTAAGATATAATTAATCCTTATTGGAGGCGACCAGTTTATTTCGTGGGTGCGGCTCCTGTATCAAAATCCCCAGGCCCGCATTAGTATCAATAATAAAGTATTATCCTGTACTTTTCAGCCGAGTCGTGGTACCCGCCAGGGCTGCCCCCTCTCGCCACTACTGTTCGCTCTGGCGATAGAACCAATGGCTATTTTAATACGCACTGCTCACAGTATTGAAGGTTTGCAGCTAGGAAGGGTGGAGGAGCGTATCTCTCTGTATGCTGATGATGTGTTATTGTACCTAAATGACCCTGGCCCCTCGCTACAGTCTACGTTAGCAATTATAGACGCATTTGGAGGCTTTTCAGGCCTGCGCATGAACTGGGAGAAATCCAGCATTTTCCCGATAGATGACGGCATGGACCCCGTTAACTACCCCCCCTCCCCTCTGGAATGGGTAAGCTCCTTCAAATACCTGGGCATTACTATTTCAAGGGATAGTGCTAAATACACCGAGCTCAATCTCTCCCCAATCACGGACACGATGGCGCTCAAACTTAAGCAGTGGGGGAATCTTCCCCTAACTATATGGGGGAGGATCAACCTGATCAAAATGGTGTATCTGCCAAAGTTTTTGTACATCCTCCATAACTCACCTGTATATATCCCCAAACCAGTATTCCGACATATTGAGCAGATGCAATCCTCGTTCATATGGGGTAACAAGTCTCCGAGATTTGCCAGATCTAAGCTAAGGGCCCCAATTAGTGAAGGAGGACTGGGTTTCCCAGACTTGTATTTTTATTTTTTAGCCTCCCAACTATATTATTTAAGCTGGCGGTTCGTGCTGGACCCCAATAACCCCAATTTTCAACTACAAGCCACCCTGGCGGGCTCAGATGAAACCTTAAAATATATAATATATAGGAGAATAGCAGACCTGAGAGTACGACACCCTATTCTCACCACCCCACACAAGGTCTGGATAGCGCTTCTACGACTTACACGCCTGAAAAACCCACTACTCACACCGAATCTACCCCTTTGGGGTAACTCACACCTCCCCCACTTTCACCAGATCTTGCCTTATATGAATTGGCCCAGAGCCGGAATCAAAACTTTGGGAGATGCGGCACCGGATGGGCAGTTGCTCACCAGAGACCAATTCTTACTGAATCACCCTGGGGTCCATGTTCACCCCCTGGTATACCTACAATTTAGGCATGCCTTTATTACACAATTTGCATCATCTAGAGTGGACTTGGTCACGTCTCCCTTCTTAGAGACCCTAAAGTCTGTATGCGAAATTGCTGTCTACACTTCCCTCACCATTCGCCAAAGCATATGTGGCTTGGCACGTAGATATCCCCACTTTGACAATGGAAGAGTGGGAGGAATGTACGGATAAAGCGTACCAGTATCTTATTGCCACTAGAGACAGGCTAATCCAATTTAAGATATTACACAGGATTCATATAACACCATTACGCCTAAGCCGCATGGGAGATGTGGCCAAGTCTTATTGCCCAAAATGTCGCCAACACGAGGCTGACTACATACATATGCTGTGGAACTGTCCTCAAATCAGTAACTACTGGAATAGAGTTATGTCCCACATACAAGACAAAACTACCTTCCCCAAGATAATGTCTCCGCAAGTCTGTATACTAGGGGTGATAGACGATGTTGTCCCGATAAATGCCAAAAGGGATCTGTGGAGATCCTTGCTGTTTTATGCGAGAAAAGCTTTACTTATGAAATGGATGGATCCGCAACCACCTTCCCTTCGATTCTGGCTAGACCTAATAAACAAGCATCTCCCACTCATACAACTGACGTATCTAGCTAGAGGGTGCCCGAGCAAGTATGGGAAGATTTGGGATGAGTGGACAGAGGCCAATTCTTAATGTATACCATGGTTGCTGGAACTCAGCTGATTGTACCCAACCTCTTCTCTAATGCACTGATGTGACTTGCAAATTGTCTGTGAGAATGGTTGTGTGATGTGATACCTCTTGCGATTTGTTTGTACCTGGAATCCCCCCTCCCCTCTTTCCTTCTGTACCCCCCCTCCCTTTTTTTTGGTTTTTTGAAATTGAAAAATAAACACTTTTAAAAAAAAAAAAAGGCACCTAACTGCTGTATTTCTCCTCTCAATGCTATATTTTTGACTGAGACATTTATTGAGTTGGACCTAGAATTGGGAACAACTGAAGTGTCAAAAATAGGGACTTTGATTGAAATTTGATTCTCTGGAATAAAGGTCCCCCTGGCCTCAAGTACAGTCGTAACCCTGCACCCCGGGCGACCCACAGATTCCAGATAAGCTTTATAGAATCTGTAAGTGGAACGCTTTCATGGATAATTATTAGAGTAAAGAAATGCATTTATTTGTTAAACCCATCAATGCATAAATGAAAATAACATTAAAATGGCACTATTCATTGACCACAAAACAAACTAAAATTATTTTAAAACTTTGTTTTAATGAAGTCTATTCAGAAAGCTCTTAGGAGCCGAATACTTGGACGCAATGCAAGCCTTTTAGTCTAGTGTTTGTAAATTGATTAACATGCTTCATTTTAATGAAATAAACATTCTGATATAAAAGAGAAAAGTGCAAGAGAGTATCCTGCAAATATCTGCTGTGGGATAGTAGGTATAGTAGGGAGAGATGGTGCCTATAGTAACAGTGGATAATAGTCTCTGGGAAGGGAGTGTGACAGTGGGATAGCAGGTATAGTAGGGAGAGATGGTGCCTATAGTAACAGTGGATAATAGTCTCTGGGAAGGGAGTGTGACTGTGGGATAGCAGGTATAGTAGGGAGAGATGGTGCCTATAGTAACAGTGGATAATAGTCTCTGGGAAGGGTCTGTGACTGTGGGATAGCAGGTATAGTAGGGAGAGATGGTGCCTATAGTAACAGTGGGATAATAGTCTCTGGGAAGGGAGTGTGACTGTGGGATAGCAGGTATAGTAGGGAGAGATGGTGCCTATAGTAACAGTTGGATAATAGTCTCTGGGAAGGGAGTGTGACTGTGGGATAGCAGGTATAGTAGGGAGAGATGGTGCCTATAGTAACAGTGGATAATAGTCTCTGGGAAGGGAGTGTGACTGTGGGATAGCAGGTATAGTAGGGAGAGATGGTGCCTATGGTAACAGTGGATAATAGTCTCTGGGAGGGGAGTGTGACTGTGGGATAGCAGGTATAGTAGGGAGAGATGGTGTCTATAGTAACAGTGGATAATAGTCTCTGGGAAGGGAGTGTGACTGTGGGATAGCAGGTATAGTAGGGAGAGATGGTGTCTATAGTAACAGTCGGATAATAGTCTCTGGGAAGGGAGTGTAACTGTGGGATAGCAGGTATAGTAGGGAGAGATGGTGCCTATAGTAACAGTGGATAATAGTCTCTGGGAAGGGAGTGTGACTGTGGGATAGCAGGTATAGTAGGGAGAGATGGTGCCTATAGTAACAGTGGGATAATAGTCTCTGGGAAGGGAGTGTAACTGTGGGATAGCAGGTATAGTAGGGAGAGATGGTGCCTATAGTAACAGTGGATAATAGTTTCTGGGAAGGGAGTGTGACTGTGGGATAGCAGGTATAGTAGGGAGAGATGGTGTCTATAGTAACAGTGGATAATAGTCTCTGGGAAGGGAGTGTGACTGTGGGATAGCAGGTATAGTAGGGAGAGATGGTGCCTATAGTAACAGTGGATAATAGTCTCTGGGAAGGGAGTGTGACTGTGGGATAGCAGGTATAGTAGGGAGAGATGGTGCCTATAGTAACAGTGGATAATAGTCTCTGGGAAGGGAGTGTGACTGTGGGCTAGCAGGTATAGTAGGAGAGATGGTGCCTATAGTAACAGTGGATAATAGTCTCTGGGAAGGGAGTATGACTGTGGGATAGCAGGTATAGTAGGGAGAGATTGTGTCTATAGTAACAGTAGATAATAGTCTCTGGGAAGGGAGTGTGACTGTGGGATAGTAGGTATAGTAGGGAGAGATGGTGCCTATAGTAACAATAGATAATAGTCTCTGGGAAGGGACTGTGGCTGTGGGATAGCAGGTATAGTAGGGAGAGACGGTGTCTATAGTAACAATAGATAATAGTCTCTGGGAAGGGAGTGTGACTGTGGGATAGCAGGTATAGTAGGGAGAGATGGTGCCTATAGTAACAGTGGATAATAGTCTCTGGGAAGGGAGTGTGACTGTGGGATAGCAGGTATAGTAGGGAGAGATGGTGTCTATATGGCCTTGAGAAAGGTCCCAGTTGGGACCGAAAAATCATGTCGGCTATACATGCTTTACCTAATACACGTTTTTTTGTTTTGATAAATACCCTGTGGTTGCTGGTTCTTTCTGCAAATATATATGAAAATTAAATATATATATAAATATATATACAATATATAGTGTATATAGATAGAGATGTACAGATGCAGCCACTTTGGTTTGTCTGTTTGACACAGAATAACTAAACACAGATATCCCATTTATCTCATTTAACACAGAAAACTGTGTCACAACATCCCATCTAATTAAAGCATTCACCATTGTGAACAATGGTGCTTTGGTATGCTAATGAAAAGGTTAAATGCATTAAATGAGATAAGATAACTTTAGATAACACAGTTTCTTCAATTAACTCTGAGTCATGACGCATTTAACTCACAAATCCAAGTGGCTTCATCTGTATATAGCAGGCAAGCTGTATAGACTAGAGTAGGCTTTTCAGTACTTAGGAAAGGAAAATGCCCATAACACAGTCTCCTACTCAGTGGATCTCTGCTCGCTGCCAGATATAAATGGAGCCGCCATGAAAACACAGAGCTTAATTACAGGAACAATGGCACAATTACCTCTAAAACACAGGCTGCATTATTAAATAAAGATGCAGTGGAGAGAGGGAATTTTGTGAGTCTAACTGAGATTGAGGAGCAAAAAAAAACCCCATTGATGGGTTAACCTCTGCAATGCCGGATCACATCCAACCAACAATGGAGACAGAGATATAGACTTGTACTGGGTTTAAGACAGACAAACAACCTTCTGGAATACAGGCATAATAGAATGACATCTCCCATCACTCCCTTCAGCTGTAGTTGTGCAATATCACTTGTTCCTGGGATATAATGCAGAACGGGCCTGTCATTTCCAGGCGTTTCGCAGAATTTCCTTACAGTATTTAATGTGCTGGGAATAGACCTGCTGATATGGTTAGAAGAACTGCTACTTATTTGACATAATATTATTGATCACAGAATATGTTTAGAAGTGCAAATAAGAAAATGGGAAAAGTCATAGTAACGGCAGCCTCGAATAACTACATTATCATAGAGCAAACCACATTTATAGATAATGAGTGCAGTGCGGCCCTGCAGTTAGTCAAAAAATCCAATGTCTTATCCTGCAGAGCTGGAAGTTAAAGGCTCATCATGGAATAATATATGTAACTTTACAGGCTGGGTACCGTTAACTTGCAGCACCCATCACATCAGTGAGCTCAATGAAAGTCGCCTACTGCTGCACTTTAGATTTATCTCCTGAGTGAAGAAGCAGGAGCCGCCTTGCATTGCCCCTACTGTGTGTCCTCATTTACAGCTGCTGTTTGGAGAAGCCAATAAGCTCCGGGGAAACCTTGAATGCTCCTGAGCACTCCTGTATATTGTGTTACTCAGAGAAATGACAAAAGACAAAAAAAAATAAAAAGTAATGATAATCCTCATTTTGCCCTTTAAAATTTGCCCGAATGGTAATCATCTGGACTCTCACAAGTCAGACGACTATCACTGGAAACCAGGGCACAAACAATTTGGAGCTTTAATTGATTGACATGCAAGGGTCCCAGCTGCTCGCCCATCGAGCCACACATTGCGCCATATTCCATTACCCTAAATCAGATTTTTCTAACTTCAACTTCAAAAATTTGGAGAAAAGTCATAGGGGTCATTTAAAGACAGGGTGCAAAGTGCAAACATGGGCAAAAACCACCCTGCCTCCAATGTTTTGATTTGACACAGGTGTGTGCACCCTCTGCATCCACCCAATGAATACATCTGCCTACATTATGCAAGAGGCACAAAGGCATACGTCATCCCATCTCCTACCTGTCCCCTATCTTACATACCTGCATAACAAGTTAGGGAGTGCTGGCATGTGCCGACTGAAATGGAGCCCTGACTTACTGCCTGCCCTTTGGCTGCTTTCAGGGTCAAACTAGATTATTGGGGGCCCACTGGGACTGCAAAATGAAGGGCCTTCATTGCAGTCCCCGGGGGCCACCTCCAAAATTGCGCCACACGCATGCTCAAAGCACCCTGCACATGTGCAAAAGCAGTGCCACAACAGCTTATCGGTCAATCGGCGCAGGTTCAGCCCAGCAGGGGCCCATGAAGACCGTGGCCCATCGGGACTTTTCCCAGTGCTTTCTGCCTTATGTTGCTGCATTGTGCACAATATTTCCAATCCATTGCTAGTTACAGAAGGCAGCCAGACACCCAATGCCAGCCTATGATAATCACAGCCCCTCTCTCAACCCCCTCCCGACCTCCAAACTTGCGCATGCGCAAAACACCCGGCACTGTGTGCATTCGTGAAACACGTGGGGTGGTCGTACATGTGCGAAAGATGCTTCACAACAGCTGATCAGCCGATTGGCACAGGTCTGAACCGATCAGAGAAGCAGGTCTGGGCTACCGGTGGCCCATGAGAGCTGTGGCCCACCAGCAGTGTCAGACTGGCCCACAAGGATACCAGGAAAACTCCCGGTGGGCCAAGGTGTCAGTGTTCCCTCATGCTGCTAAACATTTGGCCTATTTCCATGGCCATTCCCTATTTCTATGAGAACAAAGAGGTTAAATAGATAGAAGAAGCAAGGCATGAAAAGTTGAAGCTCATTTAAACTAGGTGCTCATTAAAGTTTGTTTTATATTTCTTGGATTTGGACAACAGACAACCCTTGATGTACCCTTTATAGGCTCTACAAACCAAAAATCTGAGCACAAAGAATATTTTAAGCATAGCTGGTTTATTTTATGCCTTCATAACCACAATCTTCACAGAGAATACAGATGAAAACCCGTCTTGTCTGTCCAGCCTTGTTTACCATCGTACAGTACCTGCAGGAAGCTGCTACAGGTAGAAATCAACAACCTCGCAGAGAAATGCATTGGGATCCTCCTGGCACTGTTGTAATTTAGTGTTCTTCTCAACTGATTATTAAGAATTCATTTTATTGCCTACTAATGAAATGTGAAATATCTGCAGTCTGTGGTGAGCTACGCTCAAGGGGCTACAGTGATACACAAAGTAATAATGTTGTACAGATGCAGGATGATCACTTGTACTTTTTGGCAAGGCTGTTATCTTTATAAATATGGGCATGGCTTACATGGGCTCTGTGAATCACTGTGTGCCAAGGCTGAGTTGGCAGAACAGAGAGTGTTTCATGTGAATAGTAGGCTGTTTGTATTTGTCAGTGCTGATGCAATGTTGGTGTCTGTTTCTTTAATAGGCACTGGCCTATTATATGACATGGTTATAAGGTGTGGCTCCTATTGTTTCAATAGCTTTCCAGTGTAACACAAATTATGAATCTCTGCTTTAGAAAGACCTTAACAGCCTAAAATACAAAGGCAGTAAACCCTAAAGATATACAACCATCTTATAACATCATAACTACTGGGGGTCAGAAGTTTTACTGCACCCAGATTACATCAAATGTTTAAATCTAGAAAGGAAGAGATGCAGATGCTCATCACATGATCATCTTGTGATGTCTGTCAGTGTACCGTGATATTGGTGAATTCCTAATGCAATGCCGTTATTCAAAAAAATATATCCTGTTCTCAGTCAGGGAATTACAGGCCTGTTAGACTGATATGTGCCGTTTTAGAGCTCCTGAGACTTTGTAAGTGGTGCCGTACAGTATAAGCACAGTAAATGCCAGCATGGTTTTATGTGTAAACGATCGTCAAATCATACTACGAGAATTTGAGCGGAAGCCTAGACCATGGAGATGGCAGTGGATGTGATTTGTGGTGGTCATAAATTTAATGATTTCAAGTTTGACTACTGTTGCTAGAGGAGTACCTATGGGATCTATCATTGGTTTGTTTCTTTTAAATTACACATAAATGGCCTTAAGGTTGGCATTATATGTATTTTCTGTCTTAAACTGTGCCAACAAATAGGTTTCATGTTGCAAATCAACCTTTCAGCCAAAAGCAGGAGAATCTTTAGGAACGTCCAATATAACAAACACGTTGGCTTACTTTAGAGACTTCTGTGTCTCCAGGGTACACTAATACATTTTCTAAAGAATATTTCTGTCTTATGTATAGGAAATGGAACTATTAATCAGTAAAGCCCATGTGCCCAACATATAATGGGAGATTAATCTTAAGTAGTTTTATTGAATTCCCAACAGCCTGACATATACAAGTGAAGATAAGACTCCAATGTTTTAGTATCACTCTAGAGGAGCTGAGCTTCCTGAAGCTAAAACTTAACATAGGGATCTCAGTCATGAAGAGAAATACTGGGTGGTGATTCAATGTCCAAACAGTTCTCCCAAAAAGTTATGTAGATAGGAAGAGAAAATCACAGAATCTGGTAAATGCCTGTTGCACTATCTTATACAAAGAAAGCATTGTCCCACAATGCATCCCTGTACAGCTCACTGCAGTCAGGCAATGCTATTAGAATACTTTATCTTTAATTGGGACCATCAATTTACAGCAAATTTAGTGGAAGCCAATTTATTGAAGATTATAATTAACATGCAAGCTATAGTTCTCACCAATTAACTAATAAACTGTAATTATTATTTATTTGGAAGGAAGGCAGATTCTCAGCATGCTGGGCTATGGAGAGGCAGGACTGCTTACAATCCAATTTTACAGAACCGGGAATAAATAGATAAACTCATTAATATTTACACTGTGCATGGTAATAGTATAAAAGCAATGGCTGTCTTGATTAGCATGAGGGGAACACGTATGAAAAAGGCTGGGAATTTTGGCACTAGGAAGTGCAAACATGTCAGTCTTGTTCTCGAGATGTTGACAGCAAAATTATCTGTCCCAACCAGATAACAATTAGTTTCTAACAAATTGGCTTACAACCAAAGCTGGACAGCCAATACTATTGGAGGTCCAAAACTCCATGGGTCCTCAACGGAGCTGAAAATAGAAAACTCTGACTGGCTAGTGAGCCCATCAGAGTGTATAAGAGTCTGCGTATGGTATTCAGTCACAGGTAAACCAAATTATGAACACATTCATTAGTAAATATGGAGGCAAATAGAATAAGCAGAGGAATAAATGCAAATGGAGCTAGTAGAACACTTGTGAAAACACTTGATTACTTACTAGTAATAAATTGTTAACCCCCAATAAATTGTTACTTGTATTGAACTTTAACAGCCCTTCTCCTATTGCTGCTGAAGGTATACTGTAGGCTTCATGGTATGACCAAGACCCAATAGGTTATTAAACCAATGTTTGTACCTCAGTAGTAACCTCTAGCAAGGAATCAGTCATTAGAATTGGACTAGGGCAAGTAAATAATCCCAAGTGTGTTTCCATGCCCCTTTACCCGACAGGGGTATACACAAAGTATACTATGGCGGCTACACATGGTAGCAACTGGAGCTTGGGGGGGTTGAAGATTAAGAGTTGATGTAAGTAGGAAAGGAAGAAGAACCTTCAGTAAAAATATCTTCAAGAAAAATGATATACAGTATACAGCTCAACCGGTCATCTAGCACACACGGGCATATCTTTTTCCACTGGTATGACAGTGTGCCATATATATATATATACATTATATATACAGTATATATATATATATATATATATATATATATATATTATATATATATATATATATATATATATATATATATATATATATATATATATATTACAGTATATCACCAAAACCAAGTACTATGTAGTATATGTTGAACTCAATGATGTTAACTACTATTTAGATATGCACAAGATTTCATGGAATGATGCCCTTTCCTTACCCTGCCCTTCCCTCTGGTTTGTATCACAGCTGTATCAATCTGCTTGGTCAAATGCTCCTTCTATCAAGCGTGTGTGAGTGAAAGCGAAAAGCATTAACTAATGCCGGATTATGTCACTTTATCCTGAGATGACTAGACAATACCCTAGACCTACACTATCATTATCTCAATGAAGGACACAGTCTCCTGTCAGTCACTTGTGCACTTTATTATTTATACATAAGAAAGACCAGCAACACCAGGATTTCTTAGTAGAAGAAAAAAGAAATCCTGGTGTTCCTGGTCTTTCTTATGCTTATTTTTTACCATGCACTCAGGTAGAGACTTGGAACAGAGTGCTGTCCATTAACATATATAGTGCACAAATATACTTAGACACAAAACTTGAATACAGAGTGAATTATACCCTAATAGTTGCCATTGCCTGATGACAGAAATGTGTCAAATCTAAGCATATAAATGTACCTGTAATACATAGTCAGTCTAGATAGGTAGCTCTGCTACATGTGCCCAACTAATATCCTATCTTTCATCTAAAGGCTCCACTGAAATACTTTCTGATCTGGTTTGAGCAGTCAGATCTCTGCTCCAGCCATCAAATCTATAGGAACGGCTATGGGAACCAAATGCAACTTGTACAGAGAAGCTGTGGCTTCCAGCAATCTGAACCCTGCAGATGGACTTATGGTGGGATTCCCTTATGAAGAAGAGCAACTTCAACAGGAGATCATGAAATTACATTTTTTCATTAGATATTAATAAGTTATATCAGACAGGAGGCAACGGCTAACTGGATTTTCAGCTCTGACCAACTCACAGTAATGCAAGGAAGTCATATGACTGTATTTTCATAATGATCCCCTATTTCTTATATGAGTGATAGGTACACGTCTTCTTAAGCTTTGGAAACAGTTTTATTATGTAACTATAGGGGTAATGTAATGAAAGAGACCAAGGTTGCACTAGGTCTAGTATCCTATAACAACCAATGTGGGGGTAGCATTCACTGGTCACCTGATTGAAAGCAAAAATCTGAGCACTTGCAAGCTGACCTGTTGAAAACTTTGCATCTCTTTTTACATTACCCCATATTCTTCACAACACATATAAATAAATATCGTGTTCCAACTACCACGGCTGTTAAGCCCATTTAAGTGGGGTGATAGCTCACATCTCTGGAATTAGTTACATGTTCTAAGAATCTGTTTTTATTTAAGATCTGCCTGTGTTGTCTTATGTAAGTAATTAAAGAACTATTTTGGGAAATATAATCTTAGTTTTCTGTCATGTTCTGATACAATTTCCATGGATACCGGATAAGCTAATGCAAATCTCTAAGCAAAAATATGTCCCAAGCACAGATTTTGTGAATTTAATAGCCATTAGTGAAGGGCAGATTTTCTACTTTGTATACCGGTATGTATATGTATATGAACTCATATGGGGTCAAAAAAGTTTTTGGGGTATGAAAACAAACCAACCATGATCATAACAACTCTCCAATGATACGTTCTCAGGCATCTCGCTTATTTTGTAGGTACTTTCCAAAAGCCCTGATCTGATTGTTGCATAAAATTTATACCCAACTGTGTATAAAAGGAGGTTTAAGCATTTGAAATGGAATTGGCTACAATTAAAGATGGGGATAGACATAAATATTGACTCTTATAGTGAAGCATCCAAACAAACAGATCTTTAGCCACTTTGGTCACCCACATGTTGGGCCGAATAGTAGTCATTTGACTACCAATGAAACACATGGTTCATAATGGAGGCCTATACAGTCCTGTCAGGAGAGGATTATATGACCACATCAGTGGTCATATGCTGGGATATTCTAATCTATTCCCTAGATATCTGGCCAATTTTCATCCTGATATTGGTCAAGCAGGCCATGGGGTAGGCCCCATACATAGATAATAAGCTTTGTATGGTGAGGCTAAGTCAGTGGTTTCTATCAACACATGTATGGTCAGGCTAAAAGCCAATCTTAACCCAAATACAAACTATATTTTCTTACGTCTGGGTGGGTGACGTAACATGATTCTGCTCTGTGCCGCCGGCCATTCACATAAACTAGATCCTCCTATCACATTCATATGCACATTTTCCAGCCAATAACTAACTGTGTCCATCTTCTGTTCATGTGAATGACAGAGACGTGTATGGGGTGTTGCTCTATCTGCTGAGGATTGCTACATGTGACATTATCCTAGAACAGGCTCTACTTGGTTCTTGACGTAGTGATTGAAGACCAAATCCTACCCTACAGTCCCTTTCTCCTTTCTGAATGTATCTCAATTTTCTCCTGTTACACATTAGGAACATTTGACAGTTTGGCATTAAAGACGCACACCAGCTTTTCTCTACGTTCTTCACGTTGACAAATCTTTGCTGATGACACTCATTTATAAAACAGAACCCAGTGCAATGGTGAATACCAAAAAAAATTCCATGAACTGATTAGCTGTCATTCAAGGGAGTGCTTTTGGCCATGCTCATCTCATCCTTATCATCATTTTTTGACATAAATGTATCCTGAACTTTGAGCTGCTGGAGATGCCTTGTTTGCTTTGTGCAATGCATTGTTGGAACTATCATTCTGATATGCTATTTCCATCCTCTGTTCCCGTTTGAGATACCAAATCAACTGGCCTATGTGCCAATCAGCTGGATATTTTGCAAAGTGGCCACACTCGGGGCTTAACAGTGACTTAATATTGGCAATTTCAATCATGTATCTTGAATGCTGTGTTCCAGTGGTCCTTAGAATAATGAATAATACTGTTCCTCCTCGTGTCATATTCATTGGAGGACATTGCACTGAAGAGACACCGAAGTGACAGATATCTCTGGCAGGGTGACTTAAATTCATAATACTTAATACAACATACTTAAACAGTGATGGGATTGTTGGTGAAGTTGAAGTCAATAGGCATTTTTACGTGCGCAATAATTTTTCTCTCTCCGAATGCATTAAAGTCAATGGGCATTTTTTCATATGACTTTTTTGCCCTAATGCATTAAAGTCAATGGACGTTTTTTCTCATGATGACTTTTTGTCCGAATGCATTAAAGTCAATGGGCAATTTTCCTTATGGCGACTTTTTTGTCCTAATGCATTAAAGTCAATGGGCGTTCTTTCTTATGGGTGTTTTTTCTCTGCAAATTTTCCCAACGCAAATTTTTCCCGCAGTTTTGTGGAAAAAATTTGCATATGGCGAAATTCAGAATTTCACCACAAATCCATGACTGGCGAATAAATTCACTCATCACTGTTCATTTATATTCATCTTGTATATACTGCCTGTAAGTCAATGTAAAGACACATTCTAGGATGGTCACTGGATGTCTAAAACAAAGGTTTAAGGAAGATTTGTCCTTGGCTCACCACCTATTTGAGTGTGAGACAATATAGAGGTCTCCCTACTAATGAGGGATAAGTAAGTAGCAGGTCTAGTTGGTTAATGTGATAACAGGTGCAAGGTGTGTTCCTATTGTAAATGGTCATTATGGATCATTAGACATGGAGAAAACTTAGCACCTTTTACAGTCTAGTTGCTTTATCAGTTAATCTAGAAGAGTAAGATAGATCAATTACAGAGAAACCAAGCAAGGTCATTTTGCTTAATATCCTGGGTATGTGGCTACCCAAGTAGTAGAAAGCCCTGGAGGATATGAGTAGCATTGGCTGATACCACTGGGAGCCAGATGATTCTACAGGGTTTAAGTAATCAGTAAAATATATTGTACAGTTCATGAATCTTGCATACTTTAACTCAGGGGTCCCCAACCTTTTTTTACCTGTGAGACACATTCAAATGTAAAAAGAGTTGGGGAGCAACACAAGCATTAAAAAGTCCATTGGGGTGCCAAATGAGGGCTGTGATTGGCTATTTGGTAGCCCCTATGTGGACCGGCAGCCTACAAGAGGCTCTCCTTGGCACTATACTTCGTTTTATGCAATTAAAACTTGCTTTCAAGCTTGGAATTCAAAAATAAGCCCCTGCTTTGAGGACCCTGATAGCAACATCCAGGGGTTGGAGAGCAACATGTTGCTCACAAGCTACTGGTTGAGGACCACTGCTTTAACTGATCAAAGTGGAAGTGATTATGGATGGAATAACTGGGATGTCCTACATGAATAGAAGGACACTAATGGGACATTAGGGGAACAAATTAGATATATTAGAGGAGACGGTGGCAACATACAGGTTTCTGGTAACTGGAGGTGAGAGGATGAAGGATTAACATGGGAATATCTGAAAGCATCTACCTCCAAATGTCCAGCCTATCTGTATATTGTTGAGTAGAGAGCAGTGGTTTCACAATAGGGAGAAACAATGCAGGTATTGCAGTGGGGCCCAGTGTGGACCTCAACCCCTTCCTGCCATATATATATGAATGGGGGTATAAGGTAGCATTAGAGTTGAGAACCCAGGACTACCCCCTAATGGGAATATTTGTGGGGTACTACCTTTTTGTCCATGGCACCTACACTTGGGTGCCCATCCTATTTCTACATGAGGGAGCTGGAAGCAGTGGTGTAGCAATAGGGGGAGCACATCCAGGGACTGCAGTACATTCCAGTTTTGGTAACCCTTCCTTCCACTATATCTTTTGAAGGTTTGTGTTGCTACTCTGGTTAAACGTTCCTCCTTATCTATTTTATATACTGTACCTCCAGGGGGGAAGAGATGCATCTTCAGTAATAAAAGAAAAACAAAAAATATAACTATGGATGCTCAATACACAGATATGTTAAAATGATTAGCAGCTGTATATGTAGGAGAAATGGCCCCTTCAGTTTGCAGTATACAGCAGGGCCCAGGGCCAAAGTAGAAGCCTAAGTGCACTATATGGTCAAACGCATCTGCAGTGCTGCTTTGAATAATTGATAATAATAATAAAAGAAATATCGAAATATTGCTGAGGCATCCGGATTTCCCGTAAACGATACAAAAAAGAAAACAGCATTATTCGCCACAAAGATTCCGCCGCTGCCTAGAAACAGAGCCGCTCGCTTTACTGCATTAGCCCAATGACCTGTACAAAAGTAATTTATCAGTTCATAACACGAAAACGCGCTTGCTGTGGGTTATATACGCATCCCTATTCTGTGCTTCTCGTTGTTAGCAAGTCTAATGTGGCTGCCTGGGCTGAAAGGTACTGGGATGACTGGTGCAAAATGCGGCTTTCTCGCTTCTAATATGATATACCCGGCTAATTACTACATCCGCGAGATGGATGGCGCTTATTACATTTGTAAATTTTTACGACAGGCTTACCGACTATATAAATCACACTCATGCAGGAGGAGAGGTAATAAAATCCCCTTGATAAAAAACATTTGTCTGCGCTGTGGCGAATATAAATTGTGCATATTTATACATCTGCTTATTACCCTAATTAACTGTTTTAAGTAGTATTGAACTAAGAATAAATGTTGTTCCAGCAGCCTGGTTATAAATGTCAACTAACCCCACCTCATTAGGGTGATAATGGCCCAGACTTAAATGGCAACATAAACTAAAAGTCATAAAAGTCATACAAAATCTCCCATCTGAAATTGCATCAGCCGGTACTGCCCCATTTGTCCATAATTGTTAACAAAGCAAGTAGCTTCCATGGTGGACACAATGTCTGGCCAGTTGATGTCTTTCCCCCAGATGGACCAGGAGCATGTGTAGTTGCACAGAACCAGATCTGCTCAGGCTCCTTGTTGACAGCAAGCAGACCAACATGATGTTCATCAACCCTACGTACTAAAGGCTGAGTAGTATGTGTTGTTCCCACAGCCTGATTATAAATGTCAACTAACCCAACCCAATTAGGGTGATAATGTTCCAGACTTAAAGGGATACTGTCATGGGAAAAAAAAATTTTTTTCAAAATGAATCAGTTAATAGTGCTGCTCCAGCAGAATTCTGCACTGAAATCCATTTATCAAAAGAGCAAACAGATTTTTTTATATTCAATTTTGAAATCTGACATGGGGCTAGACATATTGTCAATTTTCCAGCTGCCCCAAGTCATGTGACTTGTGCTCTGATAAACTTCAATCACTCTTTACTGCTGTACTGCAAGTTGGAGTGATGTCACCCCCTCCCTTTCTCCCCAGCAGCCAAACAAAAGAACAATGGGAAGGTAACCAGATAGCAGCTCCCTAACACAAGATAACAACTGCCTGGTAGATCTAAGAACAACACTCAATAGTAAAAACCCATGTCCCACTGAGACTCCTTCAGTTACATTGAGAAGGAAAAACAGCAGCCTGCCAGAAAGCATTTTTCTCCTAAAGTGCAGGCACAAGTCACATGACCAGGGGCCGCTGGGAAATTGACAAAATGTCTAGCCCCATGTCAGGTTTCAAAAGTGAATATAAAAAAATCTGTTTGCTATTTTGAGAAATGGATTTCAGTGCAGAATTCTGCAGGAGCAGCACTATTAACTGATGCGTTTTGAAAAAAAAATGTTTTCCGATGACAGGATCCCTTTAAATAGCAACATAAACAAAGATCTTAAAGGACAAGGAAAGCAATGTAATCATACGCCCCCTGCAGAAGCTCTCATCCCAAATCCTACCACCCAATATTGTCCCATTTGCCAATCATTGTTAACAAAGTGAGTAGCTGTCATGGTGACCACCATATCTGCCAAACGTTGTGGTCTTTTCCTTTGTTGGAACATGAGAATATGTAGTGGTAGTCACAACCAGATCTGCTCAGCCTCCTTGTTGCCAGCAAGCTAGGGACAAGATGCCATGAAAACCAACACACTGTCCATTTTCTGTGGTCTGTTGAAGCACAATCAGAGCCAACCCATAACTATCTGACTGCAATCAACATCCCAAAGGCCACTTTATATCTGCTTTGATCTCCATGATGCTCTGGTTGCTTGCCTACCCACTCCATTAACTGATGCAGCTTACATTTTTAACTAGTGCTCTTCAGATGACTATAAACTCCTGGCAGTTTACTTTACCTGTGTGGCACTAACATCTCATCACAGTCTTACTTGCTCAGAACAAGTTCTCTGACATAAAGGAAACCAGGTTTAAAGGGAACTACACAGGCGATACATTATAAAACACTATTCGCTTATTCCTAAGAGCAGGATGTAACAATGCCCAACATTTTTTTTTTTTAAAAAAATGGCCATTATTTGATGGTATCATTTAATGTTTCCTGGGGCCACAGGATAAATGTGTGTCATAGGCAGATCTCTAAAGTGCAGCTAGATTAATAGCATGTGGACACCCTCAACTGGTGATGAAACTATGCATGAATGGAACATACAGCAGTTTCATTAGTGGAAAGCTTTTTGTTCCCGATGACATTCAGCAGGTTTTTCCCTATTCTGTAAGCGCTGAACAGCAACGATATTAGTAGGGCCCTCCTTCTCTTTTTTCCATTCTACGCAAGACCTGCAGGGCTCTTCCCGTCTCATTACTTCCTCTCAATTACTTGTTCCAGTCTCCTGTTGAGCTGCACCCTATCTGTTTAATTCACTGTCACGCTCGGCAAGCCTATGAATCTCTAAGCATCCTAATAGTCACATTCTAGAAAAAAAGATAAGCTCTGGAAGGAGGTTGATCTCTGTTTCTCTCAAGGCATCATGTCAATGGGCTCAATCCTCACATTACTGTCTATCCATTAGCAGAAGGAGCCTCAGTCAGTTGATGAAGTCACATATTGTATGTCATGGAAACCCTCGTTTGTCTATACAGGAACCAACACTAGAGAATGTCCCAGTTGGCCTTAGACTTAGCCCTTTCCTATAGGACTTTACAACACCTTATACATTTAATGCTGTCTACATCTTGTTGTTATGAGAGCAAACCATGGATATCAGGTTCTCTGATAGGCCCTAGATCAGTGATCCCCAACCAGTAGCTTGTGAGCAACATGTTGCTCCCCAACCCCTTGGATGTTGCTCTCAGTGGCCTCAAAGCAGGTGCTTATTTTTGAATTCCAGGCTTTATAGACAAGTTTTGGTTGCATTAAAACCAGATGTACTGCCAACCAGAGCCTCCCATAGGCTGCCAGTCCACAAAGGGGCTACCAATAGCCAATCACAGCCCTTATTTGGCACCACCAGGAACATTTTTCATGCTTGTGTTGCTCCCCAACTCTTTTTACATCTGAATGTTGCTCATGGGTGAAAAAGGTTGGGGACCCCTGCCCTAGATAGTCCAGCTCATTGTGCATCTGAACTGCATTGGCCTGAGGTGCATTCATTCAATATAATTCTTTCCAAGCAGTTTCACAGAACCTAGTAAACCACACAATAACCTATTAGTAGTTATATTTTACCACTTTGGTGCAGTCTCAATAATGGAAGCAAATATCTGATTGAATAGTATGTCTTGATAGACCTGATATTGTTGCAACTTGCCTAATGCCCTTGAATGCAACATAAATTATCACCCAGTATAATGCGGGGCCATGGTTCACATGTGGTTCTTAAACTGAGTGGCCGCCCCCCATGGGAGGAATTTGAACAGTGGTAGAGGGGGTTAAGCTTCAATACCAGTAGGGGTGGTACTGACCTAAACCTAAAGTTTGACCTACACCTAGGGGCCAATTCATTAACTTCGAGTGAAGGATTCGAAGTAAAAAAACTTTGAATTTCGAAGTGTTTTTTGGGCTACTTCGACCATCGAATGGGCTATTTCGACCTTCGACTACGACTACGGCTTCGAACTAAAAATCGTTCGACTATTCGACCATTCGATAGTCGAAGTACTGTCTCTTTAAGAAAAAACTTCGACCCCCTAGTTCGCCACCTAAAAGCTACCAAACCCAATGTTAGCCCAAGGCTTAGCTAAGTCTTTTTAGTCGAAGGATAATCCTTCGATCGTTGGATTAAAATCCTTCGAATCGTTCGATTCGAAGGATTTAATCGTTCGATCGAACTTTTTTGCCCAAAATCCTTCGACTTCGATATTCGAAGTATTTTCATTCCCCAGTCGAATATCGAGGGTTAATTAACACTCGATTTTCGACCCTTGATGCATCGGCCCCCTAAAGTTTGAATGTCAAAGGGTGAGATTTGTTGGAGAAAAATGATTTTAGATATTCCTTGAAACTTGAATGCCTGATATTCCAATATATTTTTAAGAGCTAAAAAGAGATCCTGTCCAAATGGTTGGACCTTCAAAGGTGTTTCAACCGATGCCCTAGACCTTCAGCTTGAAGTGGTGACCTACTTATAGTTGGGACATTCTCTCAAACATTATGATCAGCCCATCACTTGCAAATAAGTCACTAAGGGGCCGATTCAACAAGGGTAATTAACCCTCGATATTCAACTAGGAACTAAAATCCTTCAACTTCGAATATCGAAGTCGAAGGATTTAGCGCAGATAGTACGATCGTACGATCGAAGGATTATTCCTTCGATTGAATGATTAAATCCTTCTAATCGAACGATTCGAAGGATTTAAATCCAACGATCGAAGGAATATCCTTCGATCAAAAAAACTTAGGAAAGCCTATGGGGACCTTCCCCATAGGCTAACATTGACTTCGGTAGCTTTTAGCTGCCGAACTAGGGGGTCGAATTTTTTTTTAAAGAGACAGTACTTCGACTATCGAATGGTCGAATAGTCGAACGATTTTTACTTCGAATCCTTCGATAGTCGTAGTCGAAGGTCGAAGTAGCCCATTCGATGGTCGAAGTAGCCCAAAAAAACTTCGAAATTCGAAGCTTTTTACCTTCGAATCCTTCACTCGAAGTTAATAAATCGGCCCCAAAATGTCTAGGGCGTGTTTCCTCTCCCTGTTACTGTAGAGTTTTCATAAATCGCCTTTATGTTTTCTAGTCCCACTCTTCGCCTACTCACGTAGGAATGAAAGGAGACAAGCAATGCGCATACTGAAGGCGCAGCCCAAGCAACATGACATTATTAGAACAACTTGCTAAACAAAACCCCTTTGTGCTGCTAAAAGATGTTTCACACATAGAGCCAGACACGAGCGGCTTCCCTGGAAGCTTTGAGTTCTGTACTGCTGCATATTTATTAATGGAGAGATGGTGCACTTGCATGCATTAATAAAGAGACAGTCGTACATTTATAAAGGCATCTGCAGCTTGTGGTTGGCCAGGTTGTCCATGGATATGATTCTAAGAAAATTACTATGGGCCCCACCCGGTCTTTATATTTGAACAGCAGCTTTTAACTGTTTTTCCATAACCCTGACAGGTATAAGAGCAGAATTAGAGAAGAGAGAGACCCTAGAAGTCTGACCTACCAACTGAAATAGTGGGTCTTGTAGTTGTATCCCAGCTGGGCCACAGTTAAAGCAATAGAGAGAGACTTATCTTATGGGAGACTGTTAAATAACTCTGGAAGCAATATAAGGGCTCACTTCTTTAGGGTAAGGCCACACGAGGAGATTCGGGGATATTTTGTCGCCTGGCGACTAATCGCCACGTCTTTTGCGCGACTATCTCCCCGAACTGCCTCGGCGTTTTTCCCCATAGGCTACAATGCAAAGTCGCCTGCGCTAATGCACACGTGGCGATGCGTTTTCAATAGTCGCCCAAAGCGCAGGTGACTTTGCGATGTAGCCTATGGGGAAAAACGCAGAGGTAGTTCGGGGAGATAGTCGCGCAAAAGACGTGGCGATTAGTCGCCAGGTGACAAAATCTCCCCGAATCTCCTTGTGTGGCTTTACCCTAAATGGGGAGGAGGCTGAGTGCAAAGTGCAAACAAACCCCAAAGTGTGACGTTTTTTGGCATATAGGTGACCCAGTGACTCCATTCAGATGGACATGTGCTGGGGAGGAAGGTGAACTATTTGTTTGGGGAGGTGGTTTGCCATTGGAGAACTTCCCATGTTTATTTCTTTTTGGGGAATTTGAATCTCCCTAAATCTACAATTATTCTACATGATATAATGGTCAGGTTGGAAAAGAACCCTGAACCCCAGTCCTGCAAGTCTAACTGCTGCATCACTATGTCCTCTCATTGCACATCGCTTAACTCCAGCCCCACGGTTTTTCTATTCGAGCCGTTACCCAACACCGTTTTTTTTATTTTTATCCGCAATGACTTCAGTGCCAAGTGAATGAACGTATCAAACTGCAAAAATCAATGTAAAATAATACACAGTGGAAACAAGAATAGCTAATGGGGACGCTGCACACGCCACAGCTTAATTCTATTTATTTCCATGAAGGTGAAATTGGTATTGCTGTAGTTGAACTACAAACCCCAGCACCTTTAAAAAAAAAAATCAGTATAAACATAATACAGCATATATTTGTGGTTCTGTAACTATCCAAAACCACCACAGCCCTTTAGCAGTAAAAAATCTGAGTATCCAAAGATGCCCCAGTAGCTCCCCATCTTCTTTTCTGCTGATTCACTGCACATGCTCTGTGCTGCTGTCTAACTAACTGAGCTTAGGGACCCACTCACAATATATTGTATAGATACAATATGACATTTGTAGTACAGGGTTGAAGATCAATTTATTCAGATTCAAATGACATGGCAGCACAGAAACCAGTTCATTCTGCATCAAAATGTATCATTAATCAATCCTGTATAGTGACGGGCGATTAAATTAGCCTGGCTCGAATTCGCAGGGAATTTCCACGCTTCATCACCAGCAAATAAATTGACGAAACTCCCAAGAAAATTCGCCGCCGAAAAGACGATTGCGTCAAAATTACAGCACGTTAACACTATTCGGACGCCCATTGAATCAATGTGGGCATCAATTTTTTCGAGTTTCACACATTTTTCGGTGAAACCGGAGAAATTCACCCATCATTAGTCCTGTAGCACAGCTACTAAAACGAGATGCCGCTGGCGTTTCACGAATTTTTCACTGTTTCGCAAATTCTGCGGGAAATTCGCAAGTTTATCGGCAAAGCAAAATGCCCCAATTTCGCCCGTCACTACCCATATTTGATCAGTAAATTGTGTCTTAAACTGATTAAAACCTCTAATAAAACATGACATTAGCATATAGTACTGGCCCACTGTATACAGAAATGTGTGTGGATTAATGTGCCCCCTACTGTAAATGATAAGGATAATAGGCTCCAAAATGGAGGACTTTAAAGGCCTGAATCATTTCTGTTATAGGGTTGTTGGACCCCTGGCCTGGTACAGTAAGTTTTGTATATAAAATTTAGCATTTCTGACCTTATTCCTTTTAAGGCTGTAGATGTTTTTTAAATCCAGGTATAGGATCCCTTATCCGGAAACCTGATATCCAGAAAGCTCTGAATTACGGAATGGCCATCTCCCATAGATTCCATTTTATCCAAATAATCCAAATTTTTAAAGATTTCCTTTTTCTGTGTAATAATAAAACAGTAGCTTCTACTTGATCCCAACTAAGATATAATTAATCCTTATTGGAAGCAAAACCAGCCTATTGGCTTTATTTAATGTTTAAATTAATTTCTAGTAGATTTAAGGCATGAAGACCCAAATTACGGAAAGATCCGTTATCCGGAAACCCCCAGGTCCCAAGCATTCTGGATAACAGGTCCCATACCTGTACTACATAGTGCTTCCAAGCACAAATATGCAATTTATTAGTAGCACAGTAATGGTCAAAAATAGCATTTATTAGAAATCTAAAGGCATCTCCGCATGATGTGAGCATTACGATTGGTCCGAGCGGGAAGGGTGGGAGGCGGAGCTGCCATTTTTATTATCCAGGCATGTTCTAAATGCACAATCATCAGACTTTATCTTTCATTGTCTAAATTCAGCTCACACCTCTAATTAATGATACCGCTCGTGAATAAATAAAATATTCAGCAGGATGAAAGATTCCCTTTTAGACAGGAGGGCAAATAAATGCGACGGAAAAGAACAAAGGGAGAATTCAATTAAATGGGGGGGGGGAAATGGATGGATCCTCTTATCCTCTGCATTTAATAATCTCACTAGAGCAGTTATGTTCTAAAGACTTTATTATGTGTCAGTACTTTAGTACTTTGCTATTTATATCTACACCAATGCTGGAAATGTTTAGCACTTGAAAGCGCCGAGGGTTAAACGACTCTGGGTATAATGCTAATGAAATCGAAAATAAACGTTCAGTAAACATAAATGACATTCTGCACAGACAGCCTTAATTATAGTATTTCTGTGCATGTGCTGGGGCTGCCATGTTGCTTTGTCTGCCAATTATGGATAATACTCATAGCCACCAAACAACATGGCCCCATTGTCCACATTACCCATATTTAGTGATGGGCGAATTTATTCGCCAAACCGCCGGCATCAAAAAAACGGATGCCAGCATCAAAAACGGATGATGGCGTCAAAAACGAGATGCCAGCACCGTTTCGCAAAATTTTCGCCGTTTCACGAATTTCGCAGGGAATTCACAATTTTTCCTGCGGAGTCCCAAATTCCCCCATCACTACCCATATTTGATCAGTAAATTGTGTCTTAAACTGATTAAAACCTATAATAACAGATGACATTAGCATATAGTACTGGCCCACTGTATACAGAAATGTGTGTGGATTAACGTACCCCCTACTGTAAATGATAAGGATATTAGAAGTCACTGAGGGGTTGTTCTGTGACCATATAAAGGCACAAGGCTGCAGGCTGAGTTATACAGGGAACTCTGAGTATCACTCATGTATTATAAGGGATAATGTACCCCCTACTGTAAATGATAAGGATATTAGAAGTCACTGAGGGGTTGTTCTGTGACCATATAAAGGCACAAGGCTGCAGGCTGAGTTATACAGGGAACTCTGAGTATCACTCATGTATTATAAGGGATAATGTACCCCCTACTGTAAATGATAAGGATATTAGAAGTCACTGAGAGGTTGTTCTGTGACCATATAAAGGCACAAGGCTGCAGGCTGAGTTATACAGGGAACTCTGAGTATCACTCATGTATTATAAGGGATAATGTACCCCCTACTGTAAATGATAAGGATATTAGAAGTCACTGAGGGGTTCTGTGACCATATAAAGGCACAAGGCTGCAGGCTGAGTTATACAGGGAACTCTGAGTATCACTCATGTATTATAAGGGATAATGTACCCCCTACTGTAAATGATAAGGATATTAGAAGTCACTGAGGGGTTGTTCTGTGACCATATAAAGGCACAAGGCTGCAGGCTGAGTTATACAGGGAACTCTGAGTATCACTCATGTATTATAAGGGATAATGTACCCCCTACTGTAAATGATAAGGATATTAGAAGTCACTGAGGGGTTGTTCTGTGACCATATAAAGGCACAAGGCTGCAGGCTGAGTTATACAGGGAACTCTGAGTATCACTCATGTATTATAAGGGATAATGTACCCCCTACTGTAAATGATAAGGATATTAGAAGTCACTGAGGGGTTGTTCTGTGACCATATAAAGGCATAAGGCTGCAGGCTGAGTTATACAGGGAACTCTGAGTATTACTCATGTACAGTATTATGAGGGATAATGTACCCCCTACTGTAAATGATGAGAATATTACACATCCCTTTAGCATTCCATGCGGCAGGATGAAGCTGCAAGCCAAATGGTCATGGATCTATTGACTTCTAACAGGGTTACATACATTTGGTATTGATATAGTAAAATATCAATAACAAATAAATATATATAAATGTTTTTACTGGGCATATATAAATATATATATTTTAGGTTTTTTTAGATCAAAAAACCACATTATTATTTCACTAAATATGTCCTGAGATGTCTATATATTATATAGTGAATAAAGTACCCCCATTGTAAAATATAAGGATATTATAAATCACAGAGGAGCTCCATGACCATGTAAATGGAACTCTGAGCTTACTTCTCATATCCTCATATTTTCCAACAAGGGGTACTTTGTTTATTATAATACACAAGTTCTAGTGAGTCATGTGACAAAAATGACATCACTACTCACCGTTTATAACTGATGACATCACTACTCAACGTTTATAAGGAAATCATTTACAAGATAATAAAATGCACAGAGAGAGGTGTGAGGTTCAGTCAGTCCAATGAGGCGGATTGTATAAAACACTCCTGTTTTATTTCATAAATAAAACTTCAACTTTTTTATTGTGTGCAGAAGGAAATTTATTGCTAGGGACAAAACAATAGAGATTGTAAAGGTTGTAAATGTATTCCGCCATTGTATCCCCGCTGGACCTTGCCCCGGCTATCTCTGCACAGGATAATTTATGGAAGGGGCGGGGAACACAGAGATCAATTTGCAGTGATGTGGCATCTATTTTGGAAAGGAATAGAAGCTGTGTCTGTTTGGTGAGGGGTAGTGATGGGCGAATAAATTCGCTTGTCACAAATTCGTGGGAAATTTCCGCTTTTCGCCGCCGGCAAATAAAATCGCAAATCTCCCGCGAAAACTCTCCTGCCTCAAAAAATTTTGGATGCTCATTTAAGTTAATGCCAGCGGCAAAATTGATGGAAGCGACTTTACGGACGAAAAATTTCGCAAATTTTTCGGGAAATTCGGGAATTTTGCGGCGAAGCAAAACAAGAGAAATTCGCCCATCACTGGTTAGGGGGTGAGTTTCTGTCGTCTGATTTCTTTATGTGTTAGGCTATAACTGCGCCACTTATTTATGGAACTACAACTCCCAGCATGCCCCATCAGCCTACAGCTGATTATTTTGCTTTGCCTCTGTGCATCTCCACTGTACAAGGAGATAAAAGGGAGCAATTTGTGTGCCGGGGAGACTGTGGATTCTGTGTTTTCTTTATTTAACAGGTGTCTATGGCCCTGATCACACCACAGGTTTAAATATGGAGTGTCTCATCACCTCGCCCACCCTCGCTGGGAATGTAAAATTGGAACCTTGCGCCTGTTTAGCAGCTGATGGGGAAGGTGAGGTTGAAGTTGTTTATCACTAATGGATGATGTAGGGGGGTTCTAGAGAAAAGAGAGGGGCTCCTGGGTATGGCAAAGGGCTTAAACCATAAAAGGACCCTCCATTACTCCTTAGAAGGGGATTGTCATCTGACCCTCTAAATGTGTATTATTGTCATTTATTTTTACACAATTCCTATGGAGGGCAGTGATGTGGCCAATGGTGTAACCAGCCTCAGACTGGGGTTTGGAGGCCAACCAGGGCTACTATCTAGAGGCCTCTATACTAATGATGGGCGAATAAATTCGCCTGGCACAAATTTGAGGTGAATTTCCGTGTTTCGCCGGCTGAAAAATTAGCGAATCTCCCAACAACGGCAAAAATCATGGACTCGCGTCCGAAAAGTCGCTCGTGTCAAAATCGCCACGGTTCAACACTATTCGGACGCCCAATGACTTTAACGCCAGAGTCAAAATTGATGCAAGCGACTTTTTTGTCAATTTCCCAGTTTTTTCGTGAAACGTTCTGATTTTCACTATTTTTCCGTGCATTTTTCGCCGTTTCGTGAATTTTGCGGGAGAAATTTACTACTCCATAACCCCAGAGGGCCCCCACCCCAGCTGCAGATTTAGCAACTCACTGATACAGGCCCCCGTGCCCATGAGTACCTAATACTTAACTGCTGCAACCTCTATTGGCGGATGTCCAGCGGGTAGTGACATCAGTTTTCGGTGGGTCTGGGTCGGTGGGATCCAAAAGGGCTGGGGCTAAGGTTGCCACCTGTCTGGTTTTGACTCAGACAGCCCGTTTTTGTTAAAGGACCAGTAACATCAAAAATGAATTTTTAAAAATTCGTTAGTATACATAGAAAAAAAAAACACCAAGACAAATTAAACTTTAAAATCGCAAAGCCTTTATTAAGAAATAACTCCACTTCCGCTACTCTTTAGAAAAGGCCACACAACGACGATCCATCGTGCAACGTTCGATTTCTCCTCCCTGGCTATCTCCTATAAGGAATGCAGGAAGGAGGAATCAAGCACTGCACGATGGATTGACGGATTGCTCTCTGAAGAGGAGCGCAAGCTGCGTTTCAGTAAGTTATTTATAAATACTTTTATAAATACTTTGTTTTTTTATTTTCTATGTATACTACTAATGATTTTTTTTATATTTTTTTTGATGTTACTGGTCCTTTAATGCTGTCCGGGTCAAAACTGCCTACCCAATTAGGAAACCCAGGCTGATCACCATTTCATAGCCCCCCCCTCTATGTCATGTCCTGCCCCCACTAAGTCACGGTCCTGCCTCCTGCTATGTCACGGCTCCACCTCCCCGCCTGGAGTTAGTCGGGAGGAAAGGTGGCAACCTTGCTGGGGTCCACTGGGTTTTTTCCCACAAACAATTCAATTTAGGGCCTCAAAACATCGGTAAGTTGACCAATTCTACCATATATTGATATATGATTAATTATTTAGGGACTTACTGGGCCCTCTACACTCATGGCTCCCGTTGCCACTGCAAGTTCCACCCCTGGATGTGGCCCTCTGTGCTGTACCCTAAATTCAGCCCTGCCTTTGCAATTGGTCAGCTGTGAGGCTTGCTGCTGTTATTTATATTTAAAAAAAATAGTAAGAAATATATTTTCTTTAAAAAAAAATATATATATATATATATATAATAAATATATATATATATATATATATATATATATATTTTTTTTTTTTTAAGATGGAACAGGAATGAAGCTGGCGGCAGAATTTATATGTCAGGAGACGAGTCAGTAGCTCAGGCAGGCACAGCATTATATTTTCTAATATACAGGATTCTGTGTGTGTGTTCCAGCAGAAATCTCACAGGGGGTTCAGTGAGAATCAGACAAGCGTGCCAAGCAACACAGGGAGGGGGGAATTAAACCGTCTTCTGTCCGCAAGCGAGGAAATACTTCAATTCTGCACCTGGCAGATGCAAGGTTAATTGCGCTATTCGCCTGTGAGGAATCGTCTCAGCCCCCTGTATAAACTCCCAGCGCCTTGATGTAAAGGCGGTCGAACAATGACAGACAGATATATAAATGGGAAAAAAAACACACACACAAAAGCTACATAGAGGTTTAGATTCCAGGGCATTTGCTATGCCTCTACGGACGTATGACATTTAGGGCCCATTATAAAGGTTACATTTCAGGGTTGCAGGAATAAAAGGGTGCAGAATATCTGTGGGAGATTACTCACTCATTCTTCAACTGCTATAATTTCATAAAGACAATAAAACACACAAACAGCAGCTACAAATCTCCCCCATGTGACTATATATATATATATATATATATATTAGGGATGCAGCGAATCCACTATTTTGGATTCGGCCGAACCCCTGAATCCTTTACGAAAGATTCCGCCGAATACCGAACCAAATCCGAATCCTAATTTGCATATGCAAATTAGGTACAGGAAGGAACTTTTTTTACTTCTATGATTTGTGACAAAAAGTAGCACTATTTCCCTCCCCACCCCTAATTTGCATATGCAAATTAGGTTTGGGATTCGGGTTTGGCCAGGCAGAAAGATTCTGAAAAAGGCAGAATCCTGGCCGAATCCCAAACCAAATCCTGGATTCAGTGCATCCCCATATATATATATATATATATATATATATATATATATATTATATATATATATATATATATATATATATATATATATATATATAAAAAGCACATTAACAGAGTGACAGGCAGAATGATACACAGCCGACCCTCTCCTGATATAGATCAACAATCATATTGAGATACTGTCAGGGGCCGGGACATGCCCCAAGAACTGACACCCGGCCTGATGAACAAACTGACACTTGCGCTGATAGAGGCATGTTGATAAACAGAGACACACACGCTCATCTACACGCCGGATACACGGACACACGCTGATACACAGACTGTGCAGCACAACACACGCATGATAAACAAAGTACTGTAACCATATATTACCACCCATGTATAGATTAATGAACACAATATATAATATTGGAGAGCTAAAAGAGAGCAAAAACTATTAAGACATTATTGACTGGCACTTGCATACCATTTTCACTGTAATAATAAAACAGTAACTTGTACTTGATCCCATTATATAATTAATCCTTATTGGAAGCAAAACCAGCCTATTGGGTTTATTTCATGTTTACATGATTTTCTAGTAGACTTAAGGGATGAAGATCCAAATTACAGAAAGATCTATTCTCCGGAAAACCCCATGTCCTGAGCATTCTGGATAACAGGTCCCATAGTGCTAGTATCTACAGTATATAAGGGATATACAGATTGTCAAACTACAGCTCCCAGCATCCAACCTCAGCCAAAGCCTTGCGGTCCCACAACAGACTATCCCTGATCTCCATGCTAGCACAGGATTCTATAGAAACTCTTGAAGGACATTGGGTAAAGCTTTCAGCAATATGTTACACTCTAACAAATCATGTCCTTAGTGATATTGTTCTTGTGTAAAACAGCACATAATACTCATATTTGTAAACACTTTAGAACATGTGTATACGGGTTCATAAGCAATGGTTGTAAATTATATATATAGATAGTAATGTAATCTGTTCGAGACAAGGTTACTGATAAAAAATAATGAATGTACTGGCAATATTGTGACAGGCTGTATTCCACCGCCTCATGTAAATACCCAGTAACCATTTCTCATGAACTCAAACCCCCAGCACCCTGCAGGGATTCTCTGGGATGTCCAATCACTGATCTGTGTGCCCTTAAAGATACAGATCATCAGAAATCTCAGTGAAGATACAGTCCAGAGAGAGAGAGATTTGATGGACAAAGAGAGAAGGGACAATATAATAGATAGATAGACAGATAATAAATATAAAGATACAGTAGATAGATAGATGATAGATAGATGATGATAGATAGATAGATAGATAGATAGATAGATAGATAGATAGATAGATAGATAGATAGATAGATAGATAGATAGATAGATAGATAGATAGATAGATAGATAGATAGATAGATAGATAGATGATAGATAGATAGATGATGATAGATAGATAGATAGATAGATAGATAGATAGATAGATAGATAGATAGATAGATAGATAGATAGATAGATAGATAGATAGATAGTTGTTAGATAGATAGTTGTTAGATAGATAGATAGATAGATAGATAGATAGATAGATAGATAGATAGATAGATAGATAGATAGATAGATAGATAGAGAAGGAGAGAGAGAGAGAGAGAGAGAGAGAGAGAGAGAGAGAGAGAGAGAGAGAGAGAGAGGATAGATGATAGATAGATAGATAGATAGATGATAGATAGATAGATAGATAGATAGATGATAGATAGAGAAGGAGAGAGAGAGAGAGAAAGAGAGATGGCAGATGATAAATAGATAGATAGATAGATAGATAGATAGATAGATAGATAGATAGATGATAGATAGATAGATAGATAGATAGATAGATAGATAGATAGATAGATAGATAGATAGTTATATAGATAGATAGATAGATAGATAATAGATAGATAGATAGATAGATAGATAGTTATATAGATAGATGATAGACAGTTTACAAAGGCATAAAGCATTAATACAACACATATATGCCGAATATCAGTCACCAGTGAGCATGTTTTCTATTTGTATGTATCAAACAAACATCAATTAAGAAAATCAGTTAGAAAACGCTGAGCCATGAACCGGCCCCCCACAAGCCCTGCAGTGCATTCAGGCAGGGTAAGGGTTAATATATTTCCCCTTCAGTCCTGCTCTTCACATTTACAGTAAATCCCATTTGCTTCTCTGGAAAGCAATGTTGATTACACAAACCATATAATTTCGTTTGGTAAACTTATAAACCAATTTAAGCCCTTAAAACAGAAATGACAAAAGGCAAAGAATGTGGAATTAGGCGCAGAGCGAGCGACTCTCAGCCTCCAGTGAGATGCACATTACAAAGGACTTTCTGTTAATCTTTCCCACTAATTATTCTGGCAGGCGGCCCAATCACGGAATTTCAAACATTGTTTTACTTTTCTTGTATGTCTTACACACAGTTGCTTGTCTTTAGGCAATGTCCTATAAATTGATCTGCCAGTACGATCTTAACCTCTTGTTGACAAGGAGGCCATGGGTTAAAATAAAACACTTAACTTAGCTGAGCATTAAGATTTCAATTCTGTTTTTGAGATTTTGTTAGGTGCAGTCAGGAGGCACTGCCATTGGTTCTCCATATAAGGAGCCAGCTGAGTAGAAAGTAGGAGAGCGTAACATTCACAATACAGTTACTTTGATATTTTTCATATGGTTAGGAGAGATGGTGCGATAGTGGGATAGCAGGTTTAGTAGGGAAAGATGGTGTCTATAGTAACAGTGGATAATAGTCTCTGGGAAGGGAGTGTGACTGTGGGATAGCAGGTTTAGTAGGGAGAGATGGTGTCTATAGTAACAGTGGGATAATAGTCTCTGGGAAGGGAGTGTGACTGTGGGATAGCAGGTATAGTAGGGAGAGATGGTGTCTATAGTAACAGTGGATAATAGTCTCTGGGAAGGGAGTGTGACTGTGGGATAGCAGGTATAGTAGGGAGAGATGGTGTCTATAGTAACAGTGGATAATAGTCTCTGGGAAGGGAGTGTGACTGTGGGATAGCAGGTATAGTAGGGAGAGATGGTGCCTATAGTAACAGTGGATAATAGTCTCTGGGAAGGGAGTGTGACTGTGGGATAGCAGGTATAGTAGGGAGAGATGGTGCCTATAGTAACAGTGGGATAATAGTCTCTGGGAAGGGAGTGTGACTGTGGGATAGCAGGTATAGTAGGGAGAGATGGTGCCTATAGTAACAGTGGATAATAGTCTCTGGGAAGGGAGTGTGACTGTGGGATAGCAGGTTTAGTAGGGAAAGATGGTGTCTATAGTAACAGTGGATAATAGTCTCTGGGAAGGGAGTGTGACTGTGGGATAGCAGGTATAGTAGGGAGAGATGGTGCCTATAGTAACAGTGGATAATAGTCTCTGGGAAGGGAGTGTGACTGTGGGATAGCAGGTATAGTAGGGAGAGATGGTGCCTATAGTAACAGTGGGATAATAGTCTCTGGGAAGGGAGTGTGACTGTGGGATAGCAGGTATAGTAGGGAGAGATGGTGCCTATAGTAACAGTGGATAATAGTCTCTGGGAAGGGAGTGTGACTGTGGGATAGCAGGTATAGTAGGGAGAGATGGTGCCTATAGTAACAGTGGGATAATAGTCTCTGGGAAGGGAGTGTGACTGTGGGATAGCAGGTATAGTAGGGAGAGATGGTGCCTATAGTAACAGTGGATAATAGTCTCTGGGAAGGGAGTGTGACTGTGGGATAGCAGGTTTAGTAGGGAAAGATGGTGTCTATAGTAACAGTGGATAATAGTCTCTGGGAAGGGAGTGTGACTGTGGGATAGCAGGTATAGTAGGGAGAGATGGTGCCTATAGTAACAGTGGATAATAGTCTCTGGGAAGGGAGTGTGACTGTGGGATAGCAGGTATAGTAGGGAGAGATGGTGCCTATAGTAACAGTGGGATAATAGTCTCTGGGAAGGGAGTGTGACTGTGGGATAGCAGGTATAGTAGGGAGAGATGGTGCCTATAGTAACAGTGGATAATAGTCCTCTGGGAAGGGAGTGTGACTGTGGGATAGCAGGTATAGTAGGGAGAGATGGTGCCTATAGTAACAGTGGGATAATAGTCCTCTGGGAAGGGAGTGTGACTGTGGGATAGCAGGTATAGTAGGGAGAGATGGTGCCTATAGTAACAGTGGGATAATAGTCTCTGGGAAGGGAGTGTGACTGTGGGATAGCAGGTATAGTAGGGAGAGATGGTGTCTATAGTAACAGTGGATAATAGTCTCTGGGAAGGGAGTGTGACTGTGGGATAGCAGGTATAGTAGGGAGAGATGGTGCCTATAGTAACAGTGGATAATAGTCTCTGGAAGGGAGTGTGACTGTGGGATAGCAGGTTTAGTAGGGAAAGATGGTGTCTATAGTAACAGTGGATAATAGTCTCTGGGAAGGGAGTGTGACTGTGGGATAGCAGGTATAGTAGGGAGAGATGGTGCCTATAGTAACAGTGGATAATAGTCTCTGGGAAGGGAGTGTGACTGTGGGATAGCAGGTATAGTAGGGAGAGATGGTGCCTATAGTAACAGTGGGATAATAGTCTCTGGGAAGGGAGTGTGACTGTGGGATAGCAGGTATAGTAGGGAGAGATGGTGCCTATAGTAACAGTGGATAATAGTCTCTGGGAAGGGAGTGTGACTGTGGGATAGCAGGTATAGTAGGGAGAGATGGTGCCTATAGTAACAGTGGGATAATAGTCTCTGGGAAGGGAGTGTGACTGTGGGATAGCAGGTATAGTAGGGAGAGATGGTGCCTATAGTAACAGTGGGATAATAGTCTCTGGGAAGGGAGTGTGACTGTGGGATAGCAGGTATAGTAGGGAGAGATGGTGTCTATAGTAAGAGTGGATAATAGTCTCTGGGAAGGGAGTGTGACTGTGGGATAGCAGGTATAGTAGAGAGAGATGGTGCCTATAGTAACAGTGGATAATAGTCTCTGGGAAGGGAGTGTGACTGTGGGATAGCAGGTATAGTAGGGAGAGATGGTGTCTATAGTAACAGTGGGATAATAGTCTCTGGGAAGCGAGTGTGACTGTGGGATAACAGGTATAGTAGGGAGAGATGGTGCCTATAGTAACAGTGGAAAATAGTCTCTGGGAAGGGAGTGTGACTGTGGGATAGCAGGTATAGTAGGGAGAGATGGTGCCTATAGTAACAGTGGGATAATAGTCTCTGGGAAGGGAGTGTGACTGTGGGATAGCAGGTATAGTAGGGAGAGATGGTGTCTATAGTAACAGTGGGATAATAGTCTCTGGGAAGGGAGTGTGACTGTGGGATAGCAGGTATAGTAGGGAGAGATGGTGTCTATAGTAACAGTGGGATAATAGTCTCTGGGAAGGGAGTGTGACTGTGGGATAGCAGGTATAGTAGGGAGAGATGGTGTCTATAGTAACAGTGGATAATAGTCTCTGGGAAGGGAGTGTGGCTGTGGGATAGCAGGTATAGTAGGGAGAGATGGTGTCTATAGTAACAGTGGGATAATAGTCTCTGGGAAGCGAGTGTGACTGTGGGATAACAGGTATAGTAGGGAGAGATGGTGCCTATAGTAACAGTGGAAAATAGTCTCTGGGAAGGCAGTGTGACTGTGGGATAGCAGGTATAGTAGGGAGAGATGGTGCCTATAGTAACAGTGGGATAATAGTCTCTGGGAAGGGAGTGTGACTGTGGGATAGCAGGTATAGTAGGGAGAGATGGTGTCTATAGTAACAGTGGGATAATAGTCTCTGGGAAGGGAGTGTGACTGTGGATAGCAGGTATAGTAGGGAGAGATGGTGTCTATAGTAACAGTGGGATAATAGTCTCTGGGAAGGGAGTGTGACTGTGGGATAGCAGGTATAGTAGGGAGAGATGGTGTCTATAGTAACAGTGGATAATAGTCTCTGGGAAGGGAGTGTGGCTGTGGGATAGCAGGTATAGTAGGGAGAGATGGTGCCTATAGTAACAGTGGATAATAGTCTCTGGGAAGGGAGTGTGACTGTGGGATAGCAGGTATAGTAGGGAGAGATGGTGTCTATAGTAACAGTGGATAATAGTCTCTGGGAAGGGAGTGTGACTGTGGGATAGCAGGTATAGTAGGGAGAGATGATGCCTATAGTAACAGTGGATAATAGTCTCTGGGAAGGGAGTGTGACTGTGGGATAGCAGGTATAGTAGGGAGAGATGGTGTCTATAGTAACAGTGGATAATAATCTCTGGGAAGGGAGTGTGGCTGTGGGATAGCAGGTATAGTAGGGAGAGATGGTGCCTATAGTAACAGTGGGATAGTAGTCTCTGGGAAGGGAGTGTGACTGTGGGATAGCAGGTATAGTAGGGAGAGATGGTGCCTATAGTAACAGTGGATAATAATCTCTGGGAAGGGAGTGTGGCTGTGGGATAGCAGGTATAGTAGGGAGAGATGGTGCCTATAGTAACAGTGGGATAATAGTCTCTGGGAAGGGAGTGTGACTGTGGGATAGCAGGTATAGTAGGGAGAGATGGTGCCTATAGTAACAGTGGGATAGTAGTCTCTGGGAAAGGTTGGTTGCATTTTCCAACCTACTTCCCTTTTGCAATTCCCTGCATCACCCAAATACAATTTGGGTGCCGAGAATTTTATATTAGCAGAACCTGAATATACTGGGGCTTCAAAACGTCTGTTGTGCCTTGAACATACCATGCTGAAGCCAGTCCTCGAGCAGGTAATAATATCATATCCAAATAACGCATGAAATAAATAATTTCCCAACTCCAGCTCAGTGCTGCGAGATGCCAATAACAATCACATGCTGATGTCCATACCCACAGCCTGCCTGTACCAATACCCAACACTGAGTAACAGTCATGCTGCAATAGCCATCCTATAAAGTACAGAGCACAGTTAGACCTAGGTGCCAGAAGAGGGTGTGTTTGCATACATTTCACATTTCACACCAAAGCTCCTCTTGGATATAAAAAAAACAACAAAGATCTGGTTCAAACCCAGCAACACAGTAGGAAATTGCCTAGAACCCAACATGACAGTTGCAGCATATCACTAATCTTGGTTATTGAAACTATTTGGCATTTTGAAGGTTAATGACTAGGCTCATTGACCTCTAGACAGAGAGGGCATTTGCAGAATAAGCCTTGGCTGCTGACCCCACGGCTGGTATTTCTAGGCTGGCGACTGTAAGCTCTGGGGACAAAATGAAGGTACAGGCACAGCTGATATCCCACAAAGGATTAATGCTAGCAGAAGAGGTCTCTCTCTCGGTGACAAGCAATAGCAAGAAAGAGAATACAGGGCAATGTCTACATCAGTGTCTGTTATGGAAATCTGGTACTTACGGTCTTCAGGAGGTAGGTTGGCTGCCCCAGCGAGACTGGAGAGGCACAGGAGAAGGATTACAGGGTGATGCATGATGGAATCACTAAATCTCCTCCAGATAGGATCCTTCTTTCTTTAATCAGAGTGTTTATTTTCTTCCAAGCCAGCAGGGAGAGATTAGCAAGGTCTGCGAGCTTCTCCTGAGCGGAGACAAGCATGAAAAACACAAAAAAACAAAAAAATCAAAAGGAATACGATGATATTCCAACCAAGCTGGAGAATCAGAAGGAATGGGGAGTCCCCTGTAAGGATAACTGCTGAAGTACTGTCAATGCAAGATATGATGCAGCAGGAGAGGGAATTAAATAGGGTACCAGGAATGGACCACAAGAGGTGTCTGAGCAGGGGAGGGAGGGAGAGGAGGAGGATGGAGAGGATGCAGACTCTGCAAATGCTTTGAATTCTTGCAGCTTCTGCAGGTGCCCGGAGTTTTCAGTGCACAGCCTCAGCTGCTGATCTCTCAACCTGCCTCCCTCTCCCCTCTCGTGTGGGGAATTGTGGTGCGATCTGCTCTGATCCCCTTGAGATGCTGAGGGGAGGGATGTAGAGAAGAGGGAGAGACCAGAGGGGACGGGGGGTTGGTATTTCTCTCGCCTTCTCTGTGGTGGAAAGTGGATCAGGTGTAATTCAGAGATGGGAACAGCTGTGCAGACATTGCATTGTGTATATACGTGTGCATTCCCTATAGGGGTGAGCATATATATATATATATATATATATATATACTGATTCTGTGATATCACAGGAAGCCCTAGAGGAAATATTGCATGTGTATTTAAATTTAAATTCTAAGTACCATCATTATCATCGACGGGAAGGCACAGCAAAGGATTCCTCTATGTGCTGACAAGTTCACCATGAAAACAATTGCTGTGTTGTATTAAATGGCATCCTAGATATGATTTCAGTATATCTGTGTTGGTTATCTCTCTCTCTCTCTTTCTCTCTCTCTCTCTCTCTCTCTCTCTCTCTCTCTCTCTCTCTCTCTCTCTCTCTCTCTCTCTCTCTCTCTCTCTCTCTCTCTCTCTCTCTCTCTCTCTCTCTCTCTATATATATATATATATATATATATATACTCATACAGTATGTAGCTGGGTAGATACATAGATACATAGATCCAGTATGTAACCCTTTATAAAGCACATACACATCTATACACAGAGCATCAGTCATTATAAAACTACATTGTAAATTGAGTGCAGTGGATACTGGAATTCCAAGGATATTATGAAGTGTGTGGTAGGTACATAAATCCCCAGGATATTATACAGTGAGTGTAGTGGGTAATGGAATCCCCAGGATATTAAAGTGAGTGTAGTGGGTAGTGGAATCCCCAGGATATTATACAGTGAGTGTAGTGGGTAGTGGAATCCCCAGGATATTAAAGTGAGTGTAGTGGGTAGTTGAATCCCCAGGATATTAAAGTGAGTGTAGTGGGTAGTGGAATCCCCAGGATATTATACAGTGAGTGTAGTGGGTAGTGGAATCCCCAGGATATTATACAGTGAGTGTAGTAGGTAGTGGGATCCACAGGATATTATACAGTGAGTGTAGTGGGTAGTGGAATCCCCAGGATATTAAAGTGAGTGTAGTGGGTAGTTGAATCCCCAGGATATTAAAGTGAGTGTAGTGGGTAGTGGAATCCCCAGGATATTATACAGTGAGTGTAGTGGGTAGTGGAATCCCCAGGATATTATACAGTGAGTGTAGTAGGTAGTGGGATCCACAGGATATTATACAGTGAGTGTAGTGGGTAGTGGAATCCACAGGATATTATACAGTGAGTGTAATGGGTACTGGAATCCCCAGGATATTAAAGTGAGTGTAGTGGGTAGTGGAATCCTCAGGATATTATACAGTGAGTGTAGTGGGTACTGGAATCCCCAGGATATTAAAGTGAGTGTAGTGGGTAGTGGAATCCCCAGGATATTAAAGTGAGTGTAGTGGGTAGTGGATTCCTCAGGATATTATACAGTGAGTGTAATAGTTACTGGCACTGATGTGCATTCTAAAAAGTAGCAAATGCCAGAGGCGCTGAATTCAGCTATGGTAGAATGGTGCTTTATATTAAGCCTGTTTGGGGTGGATAGGTTAGTTGTATACTTAAAAATGCCAAATACTCAGACCAGACATTTCAGGCAAGGTAGTGCATTTCCTTGTTCAAGGGAGTAAATCAACAGTCACACAATGCTTTACAGCTAAGATTGTAGTTATCTTTATAAAATCATTTCATAACACTCCCCATGCATCCTACCAGCAACTCACTGCTTATATCAGTGCAAGACTCAGAGCCATTAATACTTGGTTTGTTTGCATTAGAAATCCAAACAAAGGGAGACAAACAACCAAATGTGGATGTTTCAGAAAATGTTATTTTCTGAAATAACAAAAACATCACAGATCTGAGGGCAAGTGGAAGGAAAGGAGGTGGGGAGGCAGAAGCAAGAGGTTAAGTGGGGGTATATTTGGGAGTTAGCATAAGGGAGAGCATAGGGGTCAGTGGCGTAACTAGATGTTACTGGGCCCCACAGCAAATTAATTTTAGGGCCCCCAACATATCCAGAGGTTGTTCTGTTTTACCAATACATGCTGAAAATTCTAATTAATTAGGGCCTCGTGGGTGCCCTATACCTCCTGGGCTCTCTGCAGCCGCAGGGTCTGCTTCCTCTATAGTTACACCCCTATTAGGGGTAGAAGGAAAATTGTAAGCGTTGGTAGGATTTGAGCTGGAGGAGCAAGAGGAGCTAAGCTATAGGAAGAGGCATCAGAGCTGAAGAGGTAGAGGAGGCAAAGATAAAGTGGGCAATGGTAATGGATAGTGGCCCTGGGCAATTAGTACAACAAGGTTTGGTGGCCCTTTAACAATTTTTACTATAAACTAAAGGAGGAGCCTATAGATGGGATCATATGTTGATTATACAAATAGAGATTATATAATAAATGATATATAATATAATAAAAACACAATAACAGTACTATACAGCAGAACACATACTCTGAGAGAGCAAAGGTAACTAAGTGGATGATGCGGTGGCCAGATATAGAACATACAAGTGAGAATAAGAGCAGTGTAATTTCATTATAAGGAAGCCTAAGAAACCCAAGGCCATTGGTTGCATGCTCTCAGTTATTAGTGTACATGAAGCCTTGGGGGGAGGGAAGGTTGCTCTAGAACAGATGTCTAATGGGGGGGTGAAGGGAGCTTGGCGTGTGCTGTGGGGGATGGAGGAATATAAAATGAATATTACAAATATGAATGACCAGATTATTATCACCCCTTTCAATGTAAAAGTGAGGATTCATATTTTACATGGCACTAAAAGACCCCCCGGGTTGAAAAAAGACAAAGTCCATCAAGCCCCTCCAAATGAAAACCCAGCATCCATACACACACCCTTCCATACACTCACATAAATTCTATATACCCATATCTATACTAACTATAGAGTTTAGTATCACAATAGCCTTTGATATTATGTCTGTCCAAAAAATCATCCAAGTCCCTCTTATAGTCATTAACTGAATCAGCATCACAACATCACCCGGCAGTGCATTCCACAACCTCACTGTCCTGACTGTGAAGAACCCCCTACGTTGCTTCACATGAAAGTTCTTTTCTAGTAGCCACATAATGACACTGCCCAGAATTAGACAACTTGTTATCTACAAAGACCCCTAGATCCTTCTCATTTAAGGAAACTCCCAACACACTGCCATTTAGTGTATAACTTGCATTTATATTATTTTTGCCAAAGTGCATAACCTGCATTTATCAACATTGAACCTCATTTTCCAGTTTGCTGCCCAGTTTCCCAATTTAGACAAATCACTGTGCAAAGTGGCAGCATCCTGCATGGAACCTATAGTTGTGCACAATTTAGTATCATCTGCAAAAATAGAAACAGTACTTTCAATGGCCACCTCCATTAATAAACAAGTTGAAAAGCAAGGGACCTAGTACAGAGCCCTGCGGTACTCCACTAACAACACTGGTCCAATTAGAAAATGTTCCATTTACCACCACTCTATGTAGTCTATCTTTTAGCCAGTTCTCTATCCAGGTACAAATACTATGTTCCAGGCCAAGATTCCTTAATTTAACCAATAACCTTCTGTGTGGCACTGTATCAAATGATTTCGCAAAGTCTAAGTAAATCACATCCACTGCCATCCCAGAATCTAGGTCCCTACTTACCTTCTCAATTTAGACAAATCACTGTGCAAAGTGGCAGCAATGTATCCTGAAAAATGAAGTAAAGAGGTTTGGCAATCACAGAGCTAAGCCCGCTAAGCCCCTTGGATGAATACCATCCGGCCCCGGACCTTTGTTTATCTTAACATGTTCTAGTCTCTTTTGAATTTCCTCATGTGTGAACCATGTATCATTAGTTGTATTACTAGAATTGAGCTCAAAAGAATTGCAACAACATGTACAACAACCATGCAGTAGGGGAACACTGGAACTGCTGCCAGGCCCAATCTGAAGGTAGTTCTAGAACAGGTTGGACAGCCACGTGCAAAGCCCCTTTGTGCATCAATGCAAGGTCAATTTTGTTTTCATTGTAGTCCTATAGCCATTATTTTAAAATGATTTATAAATGAAAAAGAAAAAGGGTTTCCATGTTGTTAGGCACCATCCAATGATTCTAGTTGTTTATCTGCAACCCCAGGATGACTCAAACAAGCTCAGGGCACTGTTTGTTGGACTCCATGGCACCATCTTATTTCTCCCAGGTGTCTCCAGTGCCATTTACATACATTACAGATATCATGGGAAATGCTCTGTATTGCGCATGTGCATGAGATACCAACGTGGCACTTTGTGAAGAGTACACCAGGCTGGTGGGTTTTTTTTTGATGATGTGGAGCAAGTAAAAAACTTGGTACCCCCATCAAGTTTGCCATTTCTTATCCTTTAGCAATTTATTTGTGAGATCCTCAACCTGACATTTTTTCCAGCTGCAACTAGCACACTCATGCTGTGAGTCACCGACAGTCATTCCAGCAAATGGCAATGAACTACTGACAAACGACATGGTTGTGTTGCTCATAGCAGGAAACAGGTGTTAGGCTGAGGTAGCACCCTAAGAAAACCATTTATATTTAAAAAACCATAAGAAGTAAAAATAAAAACACATACCTACCTATTCCTGGACATTTCAACAGGGGCGTAACTACAGAGAAAGCAGACCCTGTTGTTGCAGGGGGGCCCAGGAGGTATAGGGGCCCCATGAGGCTCTAATTCATATAAATATTGGTAACACAGGTTAATCACTAGACGTTTGAGGGCCTAAACAATAATTTGCTGTTGGGACCAGTAATATCTAGTTACTCCACTGCATTTCAAGTTTATAACTTGGCCTGGACAGATGTGATTGTTAAGAGGGGTGCATGGCCTTTATCCTCTTTGCAGAGATAGCATTTCCGGTCCCACCGATTGATCAGCTTTTACTGGGTAGCATTTTAGTGCCATTTGCAATATTACTTTCTGCCTGTCCTCTTTCTATAATCTGCATTTATTGCATGTAGTGAGCATGGAACATACAGGAGAGGAAATAGCCCTGAACCCTGGATATGGTAAATAAAGGCAATGATGCTGGTAGTTGTAGTTACCAATAGCTGCAGAGCTTTTCTCTATGGAATGAAGGGGGTGGTTTTATTGCAAACGATGAGTCTCTCAATCTCTAGCTGTTTCTTATCTAAAGGTGGCCATACACGGGCCGATAAAAGCTGCCGACAGACCGAGTCGGCAGCTTATTGGCCCGTGTGTGGGGGCCCCCGACGGGCTTCCCCGATCGAGATCTGGCCGAAAGTCGGCCAGATCTCGATCGGATGGGGTTAAAAATCCCGTCGGATCGCGGCCGCATCTGTTCGTTGATGCGGTCTCGCGATCCGACCGCCCGTTTGCGAACGTGAAGGATCCGATCGTTGGGCCCTAGGGCCCACGATCGGATCAGCCCGATATTGCCCACCTCAAGGTGGGCATATCGGAGGGAGATCCGCTCGTTTGGCGACATCGCCAAATGAGCGGATCTATCCGTGTATGGCCACCTTAAGCCGCTGTATAGTTTGCCTCAGCAGTCAGCTGATTATTATGGAATGGTATTCGTGTATGACCAATAGATGGTGCTATTTTCTGAGAACGAATGGAAATTGCAAGCAATATGGCAGCTCCTATGCAATTATGAAGAGCAAGGTGTCCTGAACATGAACACGCAACACCACAAGGGGACCCCTCAAGCCACGAATAATAAAACTGTGCGTATGAACTCACCTGAGATGTCAGGTATCATTTTGCCATGCACACTTCCTTCTCTTCAGGCTGTTAATGGTTAGAACATGAGAAGCAGGAAGGATGGTGTGCAGAGAAAACAACACCCCGATTCCCATTAATACTACTGCCTAAAACTACACCTGCAGCATTGTTTAGCCAGAAGGATTTTTTTTCAGAAGCAGTGATTATATGCATGCGAACGTTACTTAGATGGGTCAGCGTTGGCAGGAGGCACCAGAGATAAATGGTTTGTACTGCTGCACAGCATAAAATAAACTCACAGGGTGCAATGCAGGCGGCATTGTTCTGCCAAATTACCCACAACCCTGTGCCAAGGACACTCCCTTTTCAATGAGACGTGCCAAGGATAAAACCATCTGCAGCAGGGTATTTTGGGAGCCAGGTCAACCTGATGTGACCAAACACTTTATGCTTGCTTTCAGTAGGCTGTGATAAAGCAAAATTAATCAGATTCCTTTGGGGGAGGGGGGAAGACCCCCAAAGACCCCAAGGCAAGGGCCTCCAGGTTTTTAGCTCCTTGCCTGCCTGATCTCCTTGGGCAGAGGTCCCTACCTACTGAGCAGAAAAAATTATTACCTACAGTGCAGTTGTGACCTTGCCCACATATGCCCTGGCCATGCCCGATTAATTCCAAATGCAATCATTGCCCATCCAAACTCAAGCCATTCCCACTGCAGGCCTCACCCTTTTTTGACTTAAAACCAGACCATTTAAGCCTGGACCCCTCTCTAACAGAATTACAACATGTCCCCCCACTGGTGACTCTGCTGATACGGTCTATGGTCCCTTAAGCTTGCTGTGCCCAGCCCACATGTAACCTATTTGCTATCAAATAAATAGTAGGAAAATAAGCAGCATTTAAGACAATGCTCAATTCATCTGTGCATTGGCACCTATGCATCTTGCCCGCAATTTATTGCAGGTGGTGCATTTTTTTTATCATTATCCATGAATATCTGTCTTACCATGAGGACAATATTTTGCAGTGCAGACAAGGAGTGTACTGTTGGCGTTCTTTTCACATTGCCCACTGTTAATTGAGAGACCCTTTTTATAATAGCGCTTGCCAACTTGGAGCTCCTAGTTGTTCCTGCATTACTAACCCCGGCAGGGTGAACATAGTCAGTAGAGGGTCCCTACACAGAAATAATTAAAAAATGTGGTGCTGCAGAACTTAAATAAATCATTTATTTAAAAGTTAATACAGGTATGTGATCAGTTATCCAGAAACCCATTATCCAGAAAGTGCTGCATTACGGGAAGGCCCATCTCCCATTAAGACTCCATCATAATAAAATAATTCACTGTTTCTAAAATGATTTCCCTTTTCTCTGCAATAATAAAACAGTACCTTCTACTTATTCATCATTAGTCATTATTGAAGACAAAACAATCCTATTGGGTTCATTTAATGTTTTAATAATTTTTCTAGTAGGCTTAGGGGCCCATTCACCAAGCTCGGGTGAATGAATAGAGGGAAAAAAGCTCGAATTTTGAGTCGTTTTTTGTGCTCCTCGACTATTGAATTGGCGTAAATACGCCTGAGTAGAATGATTCGAATAGATCGAGCGCAAAAATGCTTCGACTATTCGCCATTCGATAGTCGAAGTACTGTCTCTTTTAAAAATACTTTGCCTACTTCGCCACCTAAAACCTACCGAATTGCTTTAAAAGCCTATGGGAAAGTCCCATAGGCTTGTTTTCTAAGTTTTTGATCGAATAAAAAGGCATTCGATCGATCATTCGATCGAATGAAAATCCTTCAATCGAATATTCGATCGTGCACCTATTCGCCGGGCGAATATTCGCACATTTGACTATTCGCCATCGCGTAAATTCGCCCTATTCGATTCTATTCCCCAGTCGAATTTCTAGGGATTTAACCCCTCGAAATTCGACCCTTGATACATCTGCCCCTTTAAGGTATAGAGACCCAAACTATGGAAAGATGAGGTTCCAAGCATTCTGCATAATGCATCCCATACCTGGTTTTTTATAAAATAATGATAATAATATTTTGCATTAGCTGCTAAATGCAACTTAGGGTGCCTCTGTCAGCTGTTGCATCGCTGTTCCCACACCATGGATTGTGGGAGTTGTAGTTCAATAATAACTGAGAGCTTCATTCAGTAACCCATGCCTTGCCCTATAGGAGAGAAATATTACCTACTGGCCCAAGGGTAGTTGACCAGTTCTTGGTTCCTAGTGTATAGAAGAGGAGGTGCATCAGGCTGAGGGCCTGAGGTGGAGGTAGTCCTCATTAATCAGAGAAGAAGTAGTCTTCAGAAGTGGTGGTTGCCTGTTGTATGAGCATTGCTATAATCTGCTTCATAATTGTTATTATCACAGCATCTAAGTTAAACAATTCACCCTTTCCTCCACACGTTCAGCCGATAGAGAGGTTGGCAAATTGACCATGTTCTACAGTTCAGCGCCTGTGGTTTTGAAGGGAAATCATTCGAGCACCCACCCTCTATAAATCTACTTGACACAAAGCACAACAATATACAGTATTTCCCATTTTATTTTCCTTAGTCCTACTCTATCTACAGAATGCATTGCAGTTTCACATCCCTTTCTTTGCTTTGATATGACGCCCAGAGTCCCCACAAGGGTGCACTTTCCCTACAATATATCTGATTATTCTTGAAGTAGGGCACTCCAACATTGAAGAAATTCTTGCTGGATGTGAAGTGCTTGTCTACAAATTCTACAGGTTCCGCACCGGAACAAAACCTCCATGTAGCACCGGCATTAAAATAAATGAAGTCCATAGAATGTAGGAAAGATCGGATTGCACCCACTGTAACAATTGTGCTAAATTTAAAATCACAACGCTTCGGAGGTGCAACATCGTTTCTCAAGTGCTCTTGTACCTCCGAAACGTTGCGTGGAGAGGAGATCTCAATAAATCACAATGAGAATTTAGCACAATTGCTACAGTGTGTGCCATCTGATCTTTTCTGCATTATATGGATTGAGGGATTAATCACCACAGTACATTGCACACAGAATCTTGGAATTTTAATACGTTGGTTAAAATAAATAAAGGCGCCTATGCTTCGGTCAATCTGTACTTGCTTGGAAATGGATAATAAATGGTTAATTTGGGCCAGTAACATGGACAGCCTTTCTGCTTATAGAAAGGAAGTATTGATACCGGGGGGCAGATTTACTAAAGGGCGAAGTGAGTAAGGGTGGCAACAATTCGCCAGCGTTACCACTTTCAGGCACTTCGCCGATTTACTAACGGCGCAGGCGTAACTTTGCTAGAGAAAGAGACAGATGCTGGCGCTTATTCGCACTCTATCGGTAGATGAATTTTCGCTCTGGCAAATGGACGTTACTCCGCAAATTCACTAAGATACGGATTTTACTGAACGTTACCTCTATCGCCAGACTTGCCTTCTCCAGCTCAGACCAGGTAAAGTGCATTCTTCTGTCACATCATATTTTCTAGTGGAAAAAGCTTCTAAGTCCCAAAAAACGCTGGAGTCTTTTTCCTTTTTTCAGAGTGATAGGCTGAAAAAGTCCTTCAAATTTTTTTTTGGGTAACCGGGTTCTCCCATACATTTCCTAACATATGGAACATAAACTATACACTGGGCTCATGTGTAGGGAAATATAACAACTTTATTGTCTTTATTAAGGTTCCCTGGATTTGCTGCATCATATAAGTCCATTCAACTTTATCATTTTCACGCCATATGCAAATAAGCGTGATCAAAGAGCTCTAACGAAGTTGCCGCTAGGCAGAATTGAACACTCCTTCAATTTGATTGCTGAAGTAACGCTAGCGAAAATTCGCCCTGGACGCAACTTCGCATTTTAATAAATTAGCAAAATTTTTGCCTGGTGAAGTGTTTCGAAGCCGTCCCTGGTGAATTTTCGCCGCTTAGTAAATTTATCTCCTGGAATCACCACTCCCTCCAGCTTTAGAATTATTACCTTGTACAGGTATGGGACCTGTTATCCAGAAGGCTTGGGACTTGGGGTTTTCTGTATAACAGGTCTTTCTGTAATTTGGATCTTCATACCTTAAGTCAACTAGAAAATCACATAAACATGAAATAAACCCAATAGGCTGGTTTTGCTCCCAATAAGGATTAATTATATCTTTGTGGGAACAAGTACAAGCTACTTTTTTTTATTACAGAGAAAAAAGAAATCTTTTTTTAAAAATTTGGATTATTTGGATAAAATTGAGTCTATGGGAGACGGCCTTTCCGTAATTCAGAGCTTTCTGGATAACGGGTTCCCGGATAATGGATCCTATACCTGTATATTAAATTAAATTGCATCCCTCAATGTATAAACTCGCCCTGCCCAAAATAATGGTGTCAGTGACATCACAGTGAGAGACACATGGCGTTGAGAGCTAAGAATGACAACAGCTAACCTTTCCTGCTCAGAATAAATTCCCTGTTAATAACAAAGTGCAAGAGCGGCGGTAATAAATGGCTTTCTCTCCCTCGCTCTGTCTCTCCTTTCTACGGAATGTAGGGCAGCTGCGTGGAAAATCCTCAGTGGCCGTTACTGGAAGGGCTGAGACATTGAGAGGAAGATTTATTATCTACTGGCTCCATGCTGCAGCTATTGGAGTCAATATTGGGAGCAATTAGCAATGACAAGTGGATGCAACTAGAGGAATTATCGATATTATATAAAAAAAAAAAACAACACAAGAAAGGGCTATAACACATATAGAGCAAAAGTTTATGTGATTATTTAATAGCTATTTATAAAAAATATGATTTGGACTCTAGTTGGCTGTAGCTTTAATTCTGTATACATTGCTGCATCCATTGCAACATGCTGACAAACAATGATGTTTTGTTAACTACCTGCTCACTTTAGATTGTCCAGTACCTGCCTACCAGCATCACCATCGTAAATGAAAATGTAATACAAGCTTCATCAAACTGAAATAAGAAACTTTGTAAGTACAATCAATTAAATATTCTTCATCGTTTCTGAAATAATCATTCACTATCTGTTTCTCTTCATTCTGTCTTCATGAAGCAGTTGGGTGTCAGATATTCATTGACAGTTAGATCCAATATATCTTATAGGGGGGCTCCTTTTGCCTAGAAGATGTATTAGAGCTCACTCTATTAAACTCACCAGACATCATGTCTCTCTACATGCAGAATTTGTGCAAAAGGCAGTTATTTTGTTAGATTTTGTTTGTACTGGAATCAGTTATTTGAGTGAGCTCTAATACATCTGCTAGGAAAGGATCCCCCCTATAAGATATATTGGATCTAACTGTCAATGAATATCTGACACCCAACTGCTGCATGAAGACAGAATGAAGAGAAACAGATGCTGAGAGAGGAATAGTGAAGATAAGCTTATTTTTTTCATAAATGATGCAGAATATTTAATTGATTGTATTTATAGAGTTTCTTATTTCAAGCTTATATAAAATGTCTGCGATAGTTCCCCTTTAAATTTTCAGTTAAAACAGATATAAAGGGGATCTAAACCCCCAATTCCATATACATCTACTCAGAGGGCTCAATGTTTTCATTTTACATTAATTCTTAATTATTTTGTGGTTTATGAGATATTTGCAGTTTTAGAATGCAAATAGCAGGCTTTTGGCTCATTGCTTCTCTGTCAAAGTCAGTGCCAGCAACCCTAAGGTTTACTGACTATGCAGACGGTCCATACTCAGCAAGGGGACACACTGAGATGAAATCCTCTTATGAGCAGTCTGAAACTGCTAATATTTCAGAAATCACAAAAAAATTTAAAATTCATGTAAATTGTAAAAGTGCTCCAATGAGCATTCTGGGTAAGTTTATATGAATTTTATTTTGGGCTCAGCCAAAGCCAATTGAAGATCCATACACCTGTAGCTTCTAGTGGCTATTGGCCAAATGCCACCTGATACAAGGTCCAGTGTTGCAGTGTTGAAGGTTAGTGGCCATAATGATTTCAATTGTTAGAGCAGGTTGTCCATATCATGTGTTCTAGGAAAGTCAGAACTATGGCATGTATGTTATATATGTAATTCTACATTCCTTCATCATTAGACTTTAAAGCAGGCTGCTAGCATGAACATAGTCTAGAAAAGGGATGAGATACATGGACACTAACAACATCATAATATTGAGTTATTGGTAGAAAAGGCGTAGTGAGATCTAGAGGTTTGTACATGGTCCTTCCATGGAACGAGATCTCCATACTGCAGTGACGGAGCTAGAGCTCCTTTAATTGACTAAAGGATGGGAATTATTATAATATAATGTAATAATGAAATGCATATATATGGGCCTACTTCATGTTTTTAAAAGTCTATTGAAAGCAAGAATATCATTTCAAGCATTTCACTCTCTTAGTTCCAAGCGTACCTGCTGAAGGTGATCTCCTGGGTTTTGTATGGGACATGATTTTATCGAGCTCATTAATAACTTTGACTAGGACACTCAAGAACTGTTTATTTGTCTATGACACAGAACCCCTTAGAGCAACAGAAGATGTATGATCTTTGTAGAGAATCCAAGACAAAATGGTGGCTTGGTCCTCTAAATGGAAGTTGGGTTTAGTGTAGTAGACATGGGGTCTCAGGGTCCATTTCTACATAAGTATAAAGATGGATACAAGGGATGATATAAAGATGCTGGCAGCCAACAAAACCAGGTGCATCACCTTTTAAGCCCTAATCCATATTGTGTTGGCATCTTTTTCATACCATATTTTTAGTCCTACCAGAGTGTCCCACTTTCTTTTCTCTGTACACATTTTTCCTTTTTTTTAATTTCCCTGAGAAACAGCCTGTAGGTCAGAGAGAATGTCTGTTGCATAAGCTGGATGGCTGAGTCAGGCATAGGCATGTACATTGAAAAAGACACATTAGTAACCTTATTAAGGGCCGGAGCTGATGTCTTTAATGTACCTACCGAGCACTTAGAAATAGCTTTATCATTTGCAGGATGTACAAATATTTATCTTCAAGACCATCGAAAAAATTCCTTGCTGCATTTTATTTATTTCTCTTCTTAAGTGGTCTTATTTTACCAAAATAATTCTCCTGTTGTCCTATGTGCATGTGTCCTATGTGCATGTGTCCTATGTGCATGTGCCAGGCTGACATCCATGGCAGTTTTTTTGCCCTGGACACCCAGGATCAAGATGACCCTAACATGTAGGTTCTGCTTCCCTAATTTATGTACCCTTCCCCAAAAATGGGGTCCCAGCTTTTTTGCATTGCCATGGCCCCCTCTTCTGGGAATATAGGGGATTTTAGGCAGTAGTTGGAGCCAAGACATAAATGAGACAATCAAGACATTGCAGTTATCTGACCAAGCCACAACTTCACATTTGGGCTTAGCTGGGGACATAGGAACAGGGTAAAGGGACCTTCTAGATCTCATGAACACCTGGTATTAAGAAGACCACTGGCTTGAGACCTTGACTTTGCTTCTGTTCCTGATTTTGTACTGCATTGTCTGTTTGGTACCAACCCGGCCTGGCCATTGATTACACTTCCAGTTTCCCTTCTACTTCTGTACATTTAGTTCCCTAGCCTGCCCAAAACTCTCTCTCTGGTCCTCCGGAGTCATCTGAGTAGCAGAGGGCTCCTCCCGAAGCCAAAGGCAGGCTACTATAGGCAAAAGAGTGAGCCGTGACCGGGTCCTTGGAGTTAGTTCTGGGTTTTGGGATACCTTACATAACACCTAGGCTGGAGCTACAGGAGCTCAGCAGAAATCCAGAATATATGGAGGCCAACTCAAAGAATGAAGTACTAAAATGCACTCCAGGAACTCAAAATCAAATGGGAGCTAACTGGGTACAAAGTTAGACTAATCCTTAATATGTCACATGAAGACTCAGGAAAAAGTCCACAAAACAGTAACAAATTTGGGTATGTTACTCACCAGTTCCATATAGCATGTATCTTGGCTGCTAAATTGCCTTATTCTACTGTTAATCAGATGAATATAAATATAGACCTGGCAGTTGCCATGCATGTAATATATTTGAATGAAGCTAAAGCTTTTGATTAGATGCACACACAGATGACTGCTTTTGTAATATAGGTTTAGTCCAACCATATTTCTGGTTGCAAGTCTACAAACATTGCAATTAATGGAATGTTATTAAGTAGGTGCAGTGCTCTGAGTATATTGCTTGAATTTCTGTCCTTGGCTACACATTCACATTAATATTTTAATGACCTTGAAGTTGACATTGAAAGATATATCTTTGTGTCCCATTAAATTAAAATCAAGGAATATAATAAGTTTCATGCTGTGAGGTTTTCCAGAGTGAGACAATTACTATAAATTGGGGTCAGCTGTATGGTTTGGGGGTAAAATACTTATTAATTATATACGTGTGTAGGTACTTGATCATTCTGTAACAGAAAAGGATCTTCTGATCATTTTAAAAACACAATATGTTCATACAGCACCAGCAATGTCCAACACGCAGATATTGGAAGAGGCCTGTGTGCGGAATGGTCTAGTTTTCCTTTAAAGGAGGACTAAAGCTTAAATAAAGAAGTAGGCTAGAAATGTTGTACATTTACATTGTTCTAAAATTTTGTACCAACCCAAGGCAACCACAGCCCTTTAGCAGTAAAGATCTGTGTCTCCAAAGATGCCCCAGTAGCTCCCCATCTTCTTTTCTGCTGATTCACTGCACATGCTCTGTGCTGCTGTCACTTACTGAGCTTAGGGACCCACTCACAATATACAGTACACATAGAATAGAAATGTCACAATATAAGGCTGATTAGTAATTAATACACATAATTACTACATGGCAGCACAGAAACCAGTGCAATTAGCATCAGAATTTAATAATCAGCAAACCTGTAGCATCAGCTTATATTACAGCCAGGGAAGCTCATTTTCTGCTGGATAATTAGTGACAAGCCCTAAGCTTAGCTTCTCAACAGCCAATCAGAGCCCACTGAGCATGTGAGTGTCACAGACACTTTCCAAGATGGTGACCCCCTGTGACAAGTTTGAAGTCCTGGATCATTGCTGCTATTGACAAGCTGAAACTTTAGCCTCGTGCAAGTTCACTATATACAATATGACATTTTTAGCCAATTTTTAGGGTTTAGTTCTCCTTTAATGATCTTAACTTGATGTATCTATGGACTGTTCATCACTGCTGGGAAAGGTCCAATTGCCGACTAACTGATCAAGTGTTGGTGACATTGTCCTTTCTGATATCAAAACTTGAAGTTCTCATCATAGTCTAAAAAATGCAGAGATATCTTAGGAAAGGTACAATGTCATATCCTATAGATGCATTTTTGATGGCAAGCGCTAAAACATCTCAAGGTATTGTTGTGTGCCTTCATTCTAATATTTTTACTATGACTATATCCTTGTTGGAACATGGTTTAGGACCTATGAGCTCTTTTTATCATATCCTTCTTTGCCAGCACTCCTTTTGCTTTAACCAAAATGACAGCTCTAAAAGATGGAATTGCCTTACGCAAGATGCCCTGGAGACGTTCCTTAATTTATAATCTTGTTGCTTGATTAGTGCTACACTTTACCACAGATGAATGCAGAATTATTTATAATGAAAATTGTATCCATTGTCATTAATCTCACGGTGAAGTCTGTGTTTTCCTCTGATACTTGTTAATGAATTTTACTTTTCATTTGATATATGTTCCTTGTTCATTTTATCGGTGCAATCGTGTATCTCATGTTCCATCTATCCGTCCATTCATCTGTCTGGTCATCATCTTCTCCTAAATCTGTTGGTCTTAACCTTTCTTCACGCAGGCCTCACATTCTGTTATAGTCAACATTCAACTTCACCCATTTGAAAACTCATCTGTTAATTTGGAATTGTCTAAAAGAAAGGGTTTGTTGTTGAAATGTAACCGTTAGTGCTTTGATGGTAAAAAGAATGGAAGAGATGGGGGCCAGTGGTTCTTAAGGGTGAACTAAAGGTTTAAAGAACAGAAAAGGTATTCTCTTGGTACACATGATGATTGGACAAGTATACAATACTCATACACCCAGACATGTTAGAGAAGGATGGACGCATGGTGCTCTAGGATCCCTTCCAGTGGAAGTCTTTCAGGGATAAATAATAACCTAAGGTTGCTTTTCAGCTGTAGTCCCTACACTAAGGTGGGTGTCGCCTGGCTGGAGTCACCTGGAGAATACTAACCCCCACTTCTTCTGTACTTCTTGCTCATTAGCTCTGAACTCTTACGCCCCTGGGGTTTACTATGATTGGATGCTTTTTAGCTAGTCATGCAGTCCCTGCATCCATACTTTTCTAAGGACTAGTTACCTTAGGGTTCAATTATTCAGGTACTGAGGCCTACCTCTACTTCAGGTCCTCTGGCAGATCCACTTTCTGCTATAATGGAGTCCAGAAAGAACGTGTTCCCTAACCTTTTATATAATTAGATTTTGGGCAAATGTGAAATTCGACAAGGCGTAGATATTGACTGGGGTTTTGACTGAGCAGTATGAGGAAAGTTAGCCCTATGTGTTCAATGCATAATATTTCTGGCCCTACAATAGGGTTGCCACCCGTTCGATTTTGACCCAGACAGTCCGGTTTTCAAAAGGGCTGCCAGAGTCTGAACTGCCTGCCCAATTTTCCAAATTAGGAAAACTGGGCAAGATTCCCCTAGATTAATGCAACAACCGGCCAATCGTCAGATTGTGTCTCCCCCCTCACAACGTCATCACCCACACCCCCTCTATGCCATTACCCTGTTACATCACAGTCAAGCCCTCTGTGCCATCAGCTCCCGCCCCCTCATCGAGAAAGGGGGACATGAAAGATAGCAACCCTACTTAGTAGACAAAGTAGCTCATAAGGATATGAGGAGTCAATTAAAGCAACAGCAGATTTGCAGATGATTCTTTCAGGAGACACTAGCCTCACAGGTTGGGGAGTACTATGACAGATAGATAGATAGATGATAGATAGATAGATAGATAGATAGATAGATAGATAGATAGATAGATAGATAGATAATAGATAGATAGATAGATAGACAATGGATCGATGGATAGATAGATAGATAGATAGATGATAGATAGATGATGGATGGATGGATAGATAGATATATATATATAGATGATGGATGGATGGATAGATAGATAGATAGATGATAGATAGATAGATAGATAGATGATAGATATATAGATAGATAGATGATAGATAGTAGATAGATAGATAGATGGGTGTGATTCCTGTCTGATTATCTGTTCCTGACCGTTGCCTGTTTTGACCTTGCTGTATTGCTAGCTGGATCTACCCTTGCCTGTTTGACCAACATACTGTGGACCTTGTACCTGGTCTGTGCATCCTCACTATGCTCCTGGCTCCTGATTCTGTACTGCACTGTCGGACTGTTACTGATCCGGCCTCTTTATCCTGACTACGCGCCTGGCTCCTGATCTTGTACTGCACTTTCTGGTTGGCATTGTCACAGTCTGTTCCATGACTTCTCTCTCTGTTACCTGTTCCCCTTGCCTGCCCAGAACATTCTGCCTGGTTCTCTCACCTAGTGGCATCTGAGTAGTGGAGTGTAGGGATGTAGCGAACTGTTCGCCCGCGAACTAGTTCGCACGAACTTCGACCGTTCGCGTCCGCCGAATGTTCGCGAACGTTTGGGAACGTTCGCATTTTGAGTTCGCGTTCGATCGTTCGACCATTCGACCATTCGAATTCCTTCGACCGCTAAAAATCGAACGATTTCCATTCATTCGAACGATTGTAAGCATTCGATCGAATGAAAAGCATTCGATCGAATGGCTTCGATCGTTCGATTCGAATGAAAATCCTTCGATCGAACGATTCGAATGAAAATCCTTCGATCGAACGATTAAAACCCTTCGATCGTTCGAATCGAACGATTTTAGCGGGTGTTCGAAGTTCGCGAACTGTTCGCGAACGTTCGCATTTTTTGCCGGTGTTCGCGAACACCAAATCGGCAGTTCGCTACATCCCTAGTGGAGTGCTCTTCCCAAAGCCAAAGGCGGCTGCTGCAGGCAGAAGCGTGGGGTTTGTTCTTGGTTTAGGATAGCATACGTGACAAAATCAAGGGTTTAGCAAATGCAAGCAATGTCTCATTTCACAAACATTTTTTAAGGTCCTTAATATTAGTCTAAATAAATTCCAAATCAGATATGCAACGCAAATTTTATGGGATTTAGGCAGAACTATCCAGTACCAAGATGGTGGTCTCAGCCAGGAAAACCACTTTATTCTGGAACCTAACAAATATCTCATGCATACTAAATACTGCAGGGAGCCCCTATCTCAGTTACTGCAATATTTGTCTGCATCCCTACTGCAGCGGGAGATTCAGAAGATCCAGGCTGAGATCCAAGAACGAGTTTTAATTTACTTCACATAATTATGACATTAAACTCAGAAAATCCAAATGGAAAGGTGGAAAGAACTTAACTGATCAATTCTCTCTGGGAGCCAACATGCTTTGCTTGTGCAGCAGTTTGATGGCATGAATGTTGATAGGGCTGAAAACGCACATGATACCTCAATGCTCTTCTACTGTCTGTAGGATGGAAACTGGGACATGCCAAAGTCTCTGTAATGTTTCTTGTCTAAATCAAAGAAAAAAGCCAAACCCTACAGCAGTCCAAAGATATATTTCATTACTGGTATTCCTCAATGACCTTTTTTGGGCCCTACGAATCAGTGGTTAAAGAAGACCATTGAGGGGGTCAATGCATCAACCAAAGAGTATCATCTAAAATTCTGGGCCCTATTGCAATTGCACTGGCTGCACTGTGGTCAAAGTGAATTTCTCTGATCTGACTTTTTACCAAGCAGAAAGAGAACACTATGAGAAGTGATCCCCACCAAAGATGGCTGCTACCAATACAATGCTATGGACCAACATCCACAGATGAGTTGTACTGATGGGCGACATTTGACGCTCATTAAAGTCAATGGGCGTCCATTTAATTGTCGCCTGTGTCTAAATTGACACTGGCATTAGAACCGTCGCCAGCTTCAAAAAAAATTTACGTCGCTGAATTTTCATAGCAAGTTTTTCTAGTGAATTTTCACCTAGCGAATATATTCGTCATCACTTATGAGTTGTAAAGCGATTTTGCAAATCAGGTGTAATTAGTCGCTTATATTTCTTAGAATTGATTGTGTCACTTCCGACACACGGGGGCTTATTTATGAAGCCTCAAATTTTTCTGGTCAAGTTTTAAAGTGGGAAAAATTCAAATTTTTTAGATTTATTATGCTCCAAATCTGAAAATACGCCATCTTAAGCCTGTCGAAGTCATGTAAAAGTCAATGGCAGTTGGTCCCTTTAACATGTTTTTGCCTTCATGAAGTGCAACTAGATAGTTTATACGGTGTCTAAAAAACACTTGCCCTTAGGTATTTTTAAACGCTATCACCAACTTTCCAACCCGAATCCCCAAAGTAGGGAATTAAATCACTTTCCTAATGTAGCGGGAAGAATGAACAAAATATCTCAATGCGCATCTCTAGTTTGTCACTAGTGATGGGCGAATTGGGGGTGAATTCCCGCGATTCGCCGCCGGTGAATAAATTCGCGAAACGGCCGCAAAAATTCGCCATTCGCCATTTTGCGAATTTCGCTGGAAATTCGTGAATTTTCCGGCAAAACGCCCCAAATTCACCCATAACTATTTGTCACCCATGACAGCATATTTAGCAGCACAATGCTGGCTACGCCGATTATCATATTGTAATTGCAGTAATTAGGAAGTGTTTGAAAAAATGAAATAGGTGCAAATCTCACGGGTATGCCAACGAAACAACTGATTTCCTTTGTCGACAGAAAGCAAATATGCTTATCGTTTATTTTTTATTTTTTTAATCTTGTTTTATGTGAAGCAAACATTTTGATTTGGTTCAGATCCGAGCTCAGTCAGCATTTCTCTGGTATAATATGTCAGGTGTATTGTTTATATCGGAAGGAATTTAAAAGTCCATTTAATATGCCAGGTTGACTGGCACCCAAAGACTGCGAGACCCTTCAAAAAGCCGTTCCCCCATGTCTCTGATATCTTATTTCCCGGTATAAACATTCCACCATATTTAACTGGGCTTCGTATGATGAGGTCACGGCCCACTCAGTATTGATCTCCACCTTTTGCCCCTAGAACCCCAAAACAGATACCCAAAATATGAACCGTTAGGACACGCCCACCCCTCATTTGAAACACAGACAGGGATCAGAGAACATCTATAGGGAGATCCAATAAAGGGGTCATTTTGAAAGCTAATATTAATTTTTGGCAACATCATATATTACTTTTAATTGCCTACAAAATTAGGGGTTTTTCATTTATCCAATATGTCTCCTTTAAAAATAATTATTACAAGGTGAGGTGTTAGTTACAATAGTTCAAATATGTAAGTTTTTGTGCTAAGTCAAGGCGCCTCATTGTACGTGAGTCCTACACTATTGTCATTCTAAATTTGTAGTGCATTTAAAATCCAGCAAACAGTGTGACTGAGTAGTAAGACCATTGTGCACTTACTTATAACTCAGAGACTCCAGTGAGAAAGCAGGGAGCTTTTAAACCCCAGCCAATTAACATACACATGTAATTAATTCCCTGTTTTAAAGGCTGGATGGCATCTATAGGCAAAATGTGGCTACAATTTGTACAAGAAACACAGAAGGAAATTGCCAGGGCTCGGTCTAACCCACGCTATGGGTCCAAATATTGTACAAATATACAAATATTGGCTTTTTTGTCATTTATAAAAGCTGGTTAACGCCAGAATGTGGGTTAGACAGAGCGATGGCACAAAGTTGTATCTAGCAGCTGGTCAACACCACAGCTTTTGTTAAAATACCCCATGAATAATGAACTGAGCACTTTGAGACTTACATAATCAGTGTCGAACTGGGATGCCAGGGGCCCCCTAGAAAACCTTAGACCATGGACCCACCGGAAAACCTTAGACAGTGAGCCCACTTTCCAAACTATTATTCCTCCTCTCCTCGCTCACCCTCTTTATTCTGCTAGTCTTTTATATCTACTTACTATATTTTTCCATTATTAAAGGGATACTGTCATGGGAAAACATTTTTTTTCAAAATGAATCAGTTAATAGTGCTGCTCCAGCAGAATTCTGCACTGAAATCCATTTCTCAAAAGAGCAAACAGATTTTTTTATATTCAATTTTGAAATCTGACATGGGGCTAGACATTTTCCCAGCTACCCCAAGTCATGTGACTTGTGCTCTGATAAACTTCAATCACTCTTTACTGCTGTACTGCAAGTTGGAGTGATATCACCCCCTCCCTTTCCCCCCCAGCAGCCAAACAAAAGAACAATGGGAAGGTAACCAGATAGCAGCTCCCTAACACAAGATAACAGCTGCCTGGTAGATCTAAGAACAACACTCAATAGTAAAAACCCATGTCCCACTGAGACACATTCAGTTACATTGAGAAGGAAAAACAGCAGCCTGCCAGAAAGCATTTCTCTCCTAAAGTGCAGGCACAAGTCACATGACCAGGGGCAGCTGGGAAATTGACAAAATGTCTAACCCAATGTCAGATTTCAAAATTGAATATAAAAAAATCTATTTGCTCTTTTGAGAAATGAATTTCAGTGCAGAATTCTGCTGGATCAGCACTATTAACTGATTCATTTTGAAAAAAATGTTTTTTCCCATGACAGTATCCCTTTAAGCATTTTTCCCATAAAGAAATAGGTAAGGACCATGAAATCTGCTAAATGGTTAGAAGCAAGAGGTCCACTTACACCCTGGAGTTTTCCTGGTATCCCGGTGGGCCAGTCCGACACTGTATAATCTATTCAATTACATTCATCAGTTTTCTGATTTAACAAGGAAAGTGTCGATAGTGGGAACAACTTTTAGAAAAAGGTCCAGCGGGGCACAAAACAAAGCAGAAAAGTGAACAAAACCTGCTTCCGGTTCCCAGACAAACAATAATTTACTATTGATTTAGAGGTGTCAGACTTTTGTTAAAAACTCAAATACGAATGCTCCCACGCAACAGCCATAGTTTGGAAGCATATTATATCACCTTAAGCTTTCAGTCAGCTGCCATGCTAAGTGCCAGGCATTAGTGCTGTGTTCTTATGTAGGCCATGAAGCACTAAATGATAATGTAAAGTGCTCGGGAATGTGGCGTGAAAAGCCTCCTAAAAGCTTCGCTCATTAGACTCTTGGGTTAGCGAGATTGGACCCATACAAATGGCAATTGCAGTTTCTATCTCCTTAGATGGAAAGGGAACTGCCATACCTGGGCTCAATTCCATTTCTAGAGGAGGGTTTTTATATAGACAAATAAAAGAAAAAAAAATAATATATATATATGTATAAAAAATGGGACGAGGCGAGGATTACTTAGTCTGTTTTCCATGATGTATTCTTTAGAAAACTGCTTGTCAATTTATTGCAACAATTCCCAACTGCTTCTTGAACTGATTTGTCATGGAAACCGAGGCAAATGTGCAGTTTGATTTACTTTCGTCTCTTGAAACCCCCTGTCCCTGGACATCTTTATATGCTGTATGGCTGTATGGCTAAACATTTGTGCATACCCCTTGTAATTATTGGAACTGGCTACTGAATGATATTCTTGTGCTTCCAACTATTCCTTCTTAAAGCACAATAATGCCCCCATGCACAAAGTAAGGTCTATTCAGAATTGGTTGTGAAAGAACCTGCCCAGCCTACACAGAGCCCTGACCTCAACCCACTCTTGAACCCCAACTGTGAACCAGGCCACATCAGTCTAAACCTCACTACTGCTCCTGTGGTTGCATGGAAATCCCACCAACAGGATTCCAACATCTAGTAAAAAAAACTTTCCTTAGAGAAGACGGTAACAGTTGTTTTAGCAGCAAAAGTAGAACCAACTTGGATTGGTTGGTTCGATGGATGAAACGTTTGGGAAAGTGCTTTTAGTCCTTGATGACACAAGCCTGTTTGGAAGCTGTTCTACCTCTGCAGAGGTCACATACAATATTATAGCCTGTAATATGTACCACTCAAAACTGCTTACTCATTAGGAGATGCTACTTTTAAATCACTTTGTGGCTAAAGATATATCAGTATACAGGATCTCCCAAAGGCTTTGTTAGCTGCCCATAAAGTGGATAGAGTGAGCACACAGCTTTAGATAATATACTTAGTTACCCAGTCCTTTCCTATATTGGTGGGCAAATTATTTCGCCAGCCATGGATTTGTGATGGAAAATTTGCTTAGACAAAAAAAGTTTCTTGACAGAAAAACGCAGTGGAAAAAAAACAAAAAAAAACACCTATTGACTTTAATGCATTTGCACAAAAAAGTCACCAGAATAAAAAAAATAGGCATTGACTTTAATGCATATGGAGTGAAAAAAATTGTTGCATGCATCAAAAAATTGTCGCATGGAAATTTATTTTTTGAAGCCCATTGACTTCAATGTGTTTCGCAAATTTTTCAGCAGTTTTGCAAATTTCTAATTATACATTTTCATTATATTTTTCATATATATGGGGCACTGATGGGGTTTCCACCCGGCCGATATTTTACCCGCCTAGCCAGTAATACACCTGCCAAGGCCGGGGCCGGTTTTACAAATTTACCGGTAATGTAGTTGCTGGTAATTTGTAATACCCTTAAGAAAAAGCCCTTGGCCCGCCACCAATTCGCTCAGTACTTACCTATTTTTTCAGGTTTATGTCCATCGCGTGGTTAGATCCGTCCCCTTTTGCGGCACTGTGCGTGACTCCGCCCCTTTTACATCACGACCAGCCCCCCCCCCTTTTTTAGAAAAGGTGGCAACCCTAGGCACTGAGCCCCTCTGCAATTCAGCTATTTGGCCAAATCCCCAAACAGATCATTGAACATGTCTCACTGTATAGGCAAACTGGCCTTTTTTGCACCTATCCAACGCTTTGTAAATAACCCCCCCGTTCTTCCTTTATCTCATAAATCAGCAGTTTTGTACTGATTTCTATATCTTTATTACTACAGTAGCATACAGACTAGGGATGCACCGAATCCAGGATTCGGTTTGGGATTCAGCCAAGATTCGGCCTTTTTCATCAGGATTCGGATTCGGCTGAATCCGAGTGTCTGGCCGAACCAAATCCGAATCCTAATTTGCATATGCAAATTGCGGGTAGCGCGGGATTTCACGAGACTTTTTGTTACAAAACAAGGAAGTAAACGCATTTTTTTTCCACTTTTTCCTTTCCTGCCCCTAATTTGCATGTGCATATGCAAATTAGTATTTGGTTCGGTATTCGGTCGAATCTTCCAAGATGGATTTGGGGGTTCGGCCGAATCCAAAATAGTGGATCAGGTGCATCCCTAATACAGGCCACAGCCAGTGTTTTGAAATCACTGCAGGATTCTGACTATTCAGCAGGACGGATTTGTGGAATGACAGACGTAGAAAAGTTCAGCAAGGACAACAATTCACTGCAGTTTAAATTAGTGAAAATGTAAACACTGAGTATAACTGCATATAAAATGCCTACAAAAATGAATGGGAAAATGTAAAAAATAGATTTTAGGATTATCGGATCCAGTCTGTTTCTCTGAAAAGAGTGTATTGTATTATTATTCGAGAGGCGTTTTCATGTTTCCTTACACTCCTTTCGTTAAACATTGAAGGAAAATGAACCTGCTCCGATTCGGAGAAATTACAGCACCGATCAGGGCAGTTTATTAAAACATTTACACAAAACATGTCCTATTATATAAAAGCCATTAACAGTAATGCCGGGTTCTCATTTTGTAGATTTGTGTATTTATCAGTCCAGTGGTTTTGTTGTTCTGCCTCGATGAGACCTTTTATCTCTTCACTACCCACAGCTAAATTAGGCAAAGGGCTTTCCAGACACCAGAGAGAGGCAGGGCCGCAATCAGGGGGGTTCAGGCGGCACAAGTGTACTCGGGCCTGAACGGGGGGCCGGCAGTGCTGAGCTTTTGAAAGAGCCAGGCCCCCTTGACAGCGACGAAGTCCAAAGCCATGCCGCCTCCTTCCTAAGTCCTGAATGTGGAATTGCCGAAAAGCCGAAGTCTTGAATGCGGAAGTGCCGAAAAGCCGAAGTCTTGAATGTGGAAGTGCTGAAAAGCCGAACAGCCGAAGTCCCGAAGCGCCGATAAGAACCAAAGTCACAAAAATAGCCGAAAAGCGGAAGTCCCAAAGCGGTGAAAAGACCAGAAGACACGAAAATAGCCAAAGTCCCGAAGCGGCGAAAAGACCCAAAGTCACGAAAGGAGGTGAAGTCGAAGTCCCCTGGCCTCCAATGTATTATTTTAATACTCTAAAGGCCCCTGCCACCAATGTTTTTTTAAAAAATATTCTTTGGAGCCCCAATTTTTTTAACTTGTAAGAGGGGCCCTGGCACCAATGTTTTTTTAAAAAAATATTCTTTGGGGCCCCAATTTATTTTTAACTTGTTTAAAAACAAAACAATGCGGAAGTGCTGAGTAGCCGAACAGCCGAAGTCCCGAAGCAGCGAAAAGGCCGGAAGACATGAAAATAGCTGAAGTCCCGAAGCGCCGAAAAGAACCAAAGTCACAAAAACAGCCGAAAAGCTGAAGTCCCAAAGCGGCGAAAAGACCGGAAGACACGAAAATACCAAAGTCCAGAAGCGGCGAAAAAGACCCAAAGTCACGAATGGAGGTGAAGTCGAAGTCCCCTGGCCTCCAATGTATTATTTTAATACTCTAAAGGCCCCTGCCACCAATGTTTTTTTAAAAAATATTCTTTGGAGCCCCAATTTTTTTAACTTGTAAGAGGGGCCCTGGCACCAATGTTTTTTTAAAAAAATATTCTTTGGGGCCCCAATTTTTAAAATCGTGAAATCGGAAAGTTCACCAAAAAATCGTGCAATTCGAAAGTTTTCAGTAAAAAATCGAGCAATCCGAATGTTTTCACAAAAAAAATTTGCAATTTGAACGTTTTCACGGAAAAAACAAGAAAATCAAACGTTTTCACAAAAAATTTCAGAAGTATTAAAGGGGAATTCAGTTATCAAAAGGCTGCCCGTTGTTAAGTTCTATTAGCAAGTTCCTGGGTGCTTATTCCATGTGAATTCTGCCTGCCTTCTTGATTTCTCTGATCCCTCCAATCCTGACCCTTGCCTGCCTGACTACTCTGATATCTTCAATCCTGACCATAGCCTGCCTGTTTAACTCTGAACTCTTCAATCTGACCTTTGCCTGTCCATTGACTATTCTACGCTCTCCAATCCTGATTCCGGCCTGTCTGACTATTGTATCTGCTTGTGCTGACCCGGCCTGCCTGTTCCACGCTGTGTTGTCTGGACTGCCTGTTCCTGGTGGTGTTCTTCCATTCCAGTATCCTGGTGAGACGTTCATGCCCCTTTGCTCGTCCAGAACCGTTAGCTTTGCTCTTCTCTCAAATAAGACCTGGCGGCATCTGATTAGCCGAGGGCTCCTCCCGAGGTGAAAGGCGACGGTTATAAGCGGAAGTGAGAGCCAAGACCAGGGAGCTTAGCTTGGGTTCTGGATTTAGGGTGCCGATTCGTGACAACAAGCTTTTTATGTGATTACAGAGTATCTTTTTGTGTTTGATATATGTTACCTTTGAACTGGGGGCTATATCCCAGCAACAATGGACCCTTTCGAGAGGCCTCCTAGATTGCAGCAGTTAAGCCTTTTTTTCAGTTCAATCAGATCACACCTACATGATCCCCAACCATGTTCCTCACCAAGCCCTTGGATGTTGCTCTCAGTGGCCTCAAAGCAGATGCTTATTTTTCAATTTCAGGCTTGGAGGCAAGTTTTAGTTGTATAAAAACCAGGTGTACTGCCAAACAGAGCCTCCTATAGACTGTCAGTCCATATAGGGGCTACCACATGGCCAATCACAGCCCTTACTTTGCACCATCCAGGAACATTTTTCCTGCTTGTTTTGTTCCCCATCTCTTTTTATATCTACACATAGCTCACACATATAAAAGGTTGTGGACCCCGAACTTACTATATTCAGCTGAGTCTCCCAAACCTCACCCACTTCCCAAGAAGCCACACCCCATTTTCCCTGGAACATAGAGATGCTAGGAGTTATGCAATCTTGATCCCCTACAGGAACCCAAAGCTCAATATTATTGCAGTTGGTCCCCAACGATCTCTTTTGTTGCTAAAGTCAGTTGCTGGGTGAAGTGGTAGATTTGTTTGCCCGAGCAGGACGAGGACCAATCACAGATGAATCGGCAATAAACATTCCAGTAACGCTACATCGACTTTCATTATGTGATGGATTGATTGGATGGGATGAAAAAATAAACATTATCTTAATTCAGTAGATAATCAATTGGCTTTATGTCATATAACAAATCCTCAACCTGTGACTCTTCAAGTGTAGCTAAATAGGCTGCTGCTTGGTAAATAGATCATAATAAGAACAATAGGAACCATTGGGGAGGAATGTCATCAGCATCAGCCGCAGACTGACAATCCCTTTCTTCTCTGGAAAGAATTGATAAAGGCCTGAACATAAAGCATTTCCAAGAAGGGATACACCATTTACAGATCAGAAAGGAAAAGTTTCCATTCCGTGATATTTCAGCTGTTGTTTCTGGTTGAGTGGGAATCATCATCCTTTGCACTAGTTGCTAGTGTAGCTATGGGGGCAGCCATTCAAGCACAGGATACACAGTAGATAACAGATAAGTACTACTATAGTTTATATAAACAAGCTGCTGTGTAGCCATGGGGCAGCCATTCAAGCACAGGATACACAGTAGATAACAGATAAGTACTACTATAGTTTATATAAACAAGCTGCTGTGTAGCTATGGGGGCAGCCAGGCACAGGATACACAGTAGATAACAGATAAGTACTACTATAGTTTATATAAACAAGCTGCTGTGTAGCTATGGGGGCAGCCATTCAAGCACAGGATACACAGTAGATAACAGATAAGTACTACTATAGTTTATATAAACAAGCTGCTGTGTAGCCATGGGGCAGCCATTCAAGCACAGGATACACAGTAGATAACAGATAAGTACTACTATAGTTTATATAAACAAGCTGCTGTGTAGCTATGGGGGCAGCCAGGCACAGGATACACAGTAGATAACAGATAAGTACTACTATAGTTTATATAAACAAGCTGCTGTATAGCTATAGGGGCAGCCATTCAAGCACAGGATACACAGTAGATAACAGATAAGTACTACTATAGTTTATATAAACAAGCTGCTGTGTAGCTATGGGGGCAGCCATTCAAGCACAGGATACACAGTAGATAACAGATAAGTACTACTATAGTTTATATAAACAAGCTGCTGTATAGCTATAGGGGCAGCCATTCAAGCACAGGATACACAGTAGATAACAGATAAGTACTACTATAGTTTATATAAACAAGCTGCTGTGTAGCTATGGGGGCAGCCATTCAAGCACAGGATACACAGTAGATAACAGATAAGTACTACTATAGTTTATATAAACAAGCTGCTGTGTAGCCATGGGGCAGCCATTCAAGCAAAGGATACACAGTAGATAACAGATAAGTACTACTATAGTTTATATAAACAAGCTGCTGTGTAGCTATGGGGGCAGCCAGGCACAGGATACACAGTAGATAACAGATAAGTACTACTATAGTTTATATAAACAAGCTGCTGTGTAGCCATGGGGGCAGCCATTCAAGCACAGGATACACAGTAGATAACAGATAAGTACTACTATAGTTTATATAAACAAGCTGCTGTGTAGCCATGGGGGCAGCCATTCAAGCACAGGATACACAGTAGATAACAGATAAGTACTACTATAGTTTATATAAACAAGCTGCTGTGTAGCCATGGGGCAGCCATTCAAGCACAGGATACACAGTAGATAACAGATAAGTACTACTATAGTTTATATAAACAAGCTGCTGTGTAGCTATGGGGGCAGCCAGGCACAGGATACACAGTAGATAACAGATAAGTACTACTATAGTTTATATAAACAAGCTGCTGTATAGCTATAGGGGCAGCCATTCAAGCACAGGATACACAGTAGATAACAGATAAGTACTACTATAGTTTATATAAACAAGCTGCTGTGTAGCTATGGGGGCAGCCATTCAAGCACAGGATACACAGTAGATAACAGATAAGTACTACTATAGTTTATATAAACAAGCTGCTGTATAGCTATAGGGGCAGCCATTCAAGCACAGGATACACAGTAGATAACAGATAAGTACTACTATAGTTTATATAAACAAGCTGCTGTGTAGCTATGGGGGCAGCCATTCAAGCACAGGATACACAGTAGATAACAGATAAGTACTACTATAGTTTATATAAACAAGCTGCTGTGTAGCCATGGGGCAGCCATTCAAGCAAAGGATACACAGTAGATAACAGATAAGTACTACTATAGTTTATATAAACAAGCTGCTGTGTAGCTATGGGGGCAGCCAGGCACAGGATACACAGTAGATAACAGATAAGTACTACTATAGTTTATATAAACAAGCTGCTGTATAGCTATAGGGGCAGCCATTCAAGCACAGGATACACAGTAGATAACAGATAAGTACTACTATAGTTTATATAAACAAGCTGCTGTGTAGTCATGGGGGCAGCCAGGCACAGGATCCACAGTAGATAACAGATAAGTACTACTATAGTTTATATAAACAAGCTGCTGTGTAGCCATGGCGCAGCCATTCAAGCACAGGATACACAGTAGATAACAGATAAGTACTACTATAGTTTATATAAACAAGCTGCTGTGTAGCTATGGGGGCAGCCAGGCACAGGATACACAGTAGATAACAGATAAGTACTACTATAGTTTATATAAACAAGCTGCTGTATAGCTATAGGGGCAGCCATTCAAGCACAGGATACACAGTAGATAACAGATAAGTACTACTATAGTTTATATAAACAAGCTGCTGTGTAGTCATGGGGGCAGCCAGGCACAGGATCCACAGTAGATAACAGATAAGTACTACTATAGTTTATATAAACAAGCTGCTGTGTAGCCATGGCGCAGCCATTCAAGCACAGGATACACAGTAGTTAACAGATAAGTACTACTATAGTTTATATAAACAAGCTGCTGTATAGCTATAGGGGCAGCCATTCAAGCACAGGATACACAGTAGATAACAGATAAGTACTGCTATAGTTTATATAAACAAGCTGCTGTGTAGCTATGGGGGCAGCCATTCAAGCACAGGATACACAGTAGATAACAGATAAGTACTACTATAGTTTATATAAACAAGCTGCTGTATAGCTATAGGGGCAGCCATTCAAGCACAGGATACACAGTAGATAACAGATAAGTACTACTATAGTTTATATAAACAAGCTGCTGTGTAGCTATGGGGGCAGCCATTCAAGCACAGGATACACAGTAGATAACAGATAAGTACTACTATAGTTTATATAAACAAGCTGCTGTGTAGCCATGGGGCAGCCATTCAAGCAAAGGATACACAGTAGATAACAGATAAGTACTACTATAGTTTATATAAACAAGCTGCTGTGTAGCTATGGGGGCAGCCAGGCACAGGATACACAGTAGATAACAGATAAGTACTACTATAGTTTATATAAACAAGCTGCTGTGTAGCCATGGGGGCAGCCATTCAAGCACAGGATACACAGTAGATAACAGATAAGTACTACTATAGTTTATATAAACAAGCTGCTGTGTAGCCATGGGGGCAGCCATTCAAGCACAGGATACACAGTAGATAACAGATAAGTACTACTATAGTTTATATAAACAAGCTGCTGTGTAGCCATGGGGCAGCCATTCAAGCACAGGATACACAGTAGATAACAGATAAGTACTACTATAGTTTATATAAACAAGCTGCTGTGTAGCTATGGGGGCAGCCAGGCACAGGATACACAGTAGATAACAGATAAGTACTACTATAGTTTATATAAACAAGCTGCTGTATAGCTATAGGGGCAGCCATTCAAGCACAGGATACACAGTAGATAACAGATAAGTACTACTATAGTTTATATAAACAAGCTGCTGTGTAGCTATGGGGGCAGCCATTCAAGCACAGGATACACAGTAGATAACAGATAAGTACTACTATAGTTTATATAAACAAGCTGCTGTATAGCTATAGGGGCAGCCATTCAAGCACAGGATACACAGTAGATAACAGATAAGTACTACTATAGTTTATATAAACAAGCTGCTGTGTAGCTATGGGGGCAGCCATTCAAGCACAGGATACACAGTAGATAACAGATAAGTACTACTATAGTTTATATAAACAAGCTGCTGTGTAGCCATGGGGCAGCCATTCAAGCAAAGGATACACAGTAGATAACAGATAAGTACTACTATAGTTTATATAAACAAGCTGCTGTGTAGCTATGGGGGCAGCCAGGCACAGGATACACAGTAGATAACAGATAAGTACTACTATAGTTTATATAAACAAGCTGCTGTATAGCTATAGGGGCAGCCATTCAAGCACAGGATACACAGTAGATAACAGATAAGTACTACTATAGTTTATATAAACAAGCTGCTGTGTAGTCATGGGGGCAGCCAGGCACAGGATCCACAGTAGATAACAGATAAGTACTACTATAGTTTATATAAACAAGCTGCTGTGTAGCCATGGCGCAGCCATTCAAGCACAGGATACACAGTAGATAACAGATAAGTACTACTATAGTTTATATAAACAAGCTGCTGTGTAGCTATGGGGGCAGCCAGGCACAGGATACACAGTAGATAACAGATAAGTACTACTATAGTTTATATAAACAAGCTGCTGTATAGCTATAGGGGCAGCCATTCAAGCACAGGATACACAGTAGATAACAGATAAGTACTACTATAGTTTATATAAACAAGCTGCTGTGTAGTCATGGGGGCAGCCAGGCACAGGATCCACAGTAGATAACAGATAAGTACTACTATAGTTTATATAAACAAGCTGCTGTGTAGCCATGGCGCAGCCATTCAAGCACAGGATACACAGTAGATAACAGATAAGTACTACTATAGTTTATATAAACAAGCTGCTGTGTAGCTATGGGGGCAGCCAGGCACAGGATACACAGTAGATAACAGATAAGTACTACTATAGTTTATATAAACAAGCTGCTGTATAGCTATAGGGGCAGCCATTCAAGCACAGGATACACAGTAGATAACAGATAAGTACTACTATAGTTTATATAAACAAGCTGCTGTGTAGTCATGGGGGCAGCCAGGCACAGGATCCACAGTAGATAACAGATAAGTACTACTATAGTTTATATAAACAAGCTGCTGTGTAGCCATGGGGGCAGCCATGCAAGCACAGGATACACAGTAGATAACAGATCAGTACTACTATAGTTTATATAAACAAGCTGCTGTGTAGCCATGGGGGCAGCCATTCAAGCACAGGATACACAGTAGATAACAGATAAGTACTACTATAGTTTATATAAACAAGCTGCTGTGTAGCCATGGGGGCAGCCATGCAAGCACAGGATACACAGTAGATAACAGATAAGTACTACTATAGTTTATATAAACAAGCTGCTGTGTAGCCATGGGGGCAGCCATTCAAGCACAGGATACACAGTAGATAACAGATAAGTACTACTATAGTTTATATAAACAAGCTGCTGTGTAGCTATGGGGGCAGCCAGGCACAGGATACACAGTAGATAACAGATAAGTACTACTATAGTTTATATAAACAAGCTGCTGTATAGCTATAGGGGCAGCCATTCAAGCACAGGATACACAGTAGATAACAGATAAGTACTACTATAGTTTATATAAACAAGCTGCTGTGTAGTCATGGGGGCAGCCAGGCACAGGATCCACAGTAGATAACAGATAAGTACTACTATAGTTTATATAAACAAGCTGCTGTGTAGCCATGGGGGCAGCCATGCAAGCACAGGATACACAGTAGATAACAGATCAGTACTACTATAGTTTATATAAACAAGCTGCTGTGTAGCCATGGGGGCAGCCATTCAAGCACAGGATACACAGTAGATAACAGATAAGTACTACTATAGTTTATATAAACAAGCTGCTGTGTAGCCATGGGGGCAGCCATGCAAGCACAGGATACACAGTAGATAACAGATAAGTACTACTATAGTTTATATAAACAAGCTGCTGTGTAGCCATGGGGGCAGCCATTCAAGCACAGGATACACAGTAGATAACAGATAAGTACTACTATAGTTTATATAAACAAGCTGCCCAGTGATGTAGGTCAGAAATGTTAAACAACCACAGCGCAGTGTTGTCCATCCTTTTCTCTTTTCTGAAGTGGAATGCCATTTTTGGTGTGGTCCTATACAAATTACTTACCACCATCTGTTCCTCATTCAAGGTTGAATTGTCCAAAGGGCTACTGGGGAAAATCTGGTGGCCCAAGGCTTGTTCTCCCTAACTCTTCAGGCAAGAACTGGCTGCACCTCACTCACCTCACTCACACAGAGGTTCTGCTCACCTGAGCCTTTCCTACTATACATGTGTCACAGAGCAGAGGGAGAACATCATGAGTGTCACATAACAGCCTTATCTGATATCACAAGCTGGGGCCTGGTTTGTATCTTTCAGGTCACATGAGTGTATGGGAAAGGGTCTATGGTTCTCTAATGGTAACTAAGTGGCGCAGCCCTTTACTAGCCCAACTTGCTGTAATTGTATTACCAGTAGTGTTGCGCGAATAAATTCGTCAGGCGAAAATGTTTCGCCCGCCGACGAATAAATAAGCGAAACTGCCGCTAAAATTCGCTGGCATCAAATTCGCTTGTGTCAAAACCGTTGTGCGTCAACATTATTCGGGCGCCCATTGACTTTGAAGTCAGCATCAAAATTAATGTGATCGTCAGAATTTTCGCGGGCGTCAAAATTCCCATTATCAGGAAGCCGCACCAGGATTGTTCCAGAAAACATTTGCTGGCTGGTCCGCACAAACTCTCAAGGTAATTCGTATGTTTGCTCGCAATTAAAATGGGCAATTGCTAAATGTCTGCAGCTGAGGCAGATGAAAAACAAAGATCTGCTGGGGTTGCAGTTAGAGAATGAGGGCCCCAGACAGGAAGGCTCCAGACTGTAAATAAGAAAGGTCCGCTCCCGTGGCCCCTACCAGATGTTGTTACATCACAACTCCCAGGACTTCCTCATTGTTTCCAGCCTTGATGTTCCCACGCAGTAACTGAGAATTTCCCATGTTCAGTATTTCAGAAGGCTTTATGCTGCATGTTTTGCACATGAATAGTGATGGGCGAATTTGCGCCATTTCGCCCAAAAATTTCCAGCGAAATTCGCAAAATGACGAAAAATCTCGTTTTTTTGGATGCCGGCAACAATTTTCGTGGGCGTTTCGAGAATTTTTTCGCCAGCGGCAAATTGCGCAAATTCGCACCTGGCGAATAAATTTGCCCATCGCTACACATGAAGGCCTTTTTGGCTCCTTTTAGCCCATCTCAACCTAACCAGGCTAGGTTCCTTGCTTCATGTACAGTATGAAACTGAATCAAGAGACTCTGTGTGTGTGTGTGTGTCTCCACGAGTTTTTCATTGGATAGACGCCCGCCGACAAAATGCATGCGACACGTTGGATGAAGTCGCATGCATGAAGATATAATTGCACTGCAATATACACGGAGCACCAGGCAGCTGGATTCATAAAATCTTCATTAATTGGGTATAATTAAAAGCATTTATCTCACCCGCAGTGGTGACACATACTCCACGCTTGACGCGTTTCGTGGTGTCTCGCCACTTCTTCAGAGGCATAAGGAATCCAAAACTCAAAACACCAGTTAATAAACGTAAGCCACCCCCCACTAAAACCATTTGAAGATAAAATTGGACTGAAAAAAAAGTCGGAGGTAACAAATACATGGTCCGACTGTCGGATGAAGACGCTGCTTTCTGCGTCCACATCTGCGTAATGTCGTTTTTTACAGGCAACGTTTCATTCAGTCCAATTAGAATCTTGACACCTGCGTCTCCAGCAAACTTGTTGCGTGCATTTTGTCGATCCGCCAAAAAAACGCTCATGGAGTTCTACCCTGCTAAAATGAAAAATCGCCTGCTGCAATGCACTCGCGGCACTTCGATTTCCGAAGTCGCCTGAAGTTTCCTCGTGAGGCAACATCGGAAATCTAAGTGCTGCGAGTGCATTGCTGCAGGTGATTTTTGCATTTCAGCAGGTGGAAGGGAAGGTGAAGGCAGTTTGTGGAGATTGTCGCCCGGAAGAAGAAGCGATTAGTCGCCAGGCGACTAAATCTCCCCGAAACTGCCCGTGTGCTAAAGCCCTAAGAGATACTTGATAAACTATGCACCATAGATTGCATTCAATCAGACTCATGTGTGTAATGGCTTCAATGGCAATGCTAATCTCCACTTCAACTGTGATTTATTAGCTTGATTACCAAGTCAACACAATCATACGTAGTAGTTTGATATGTTTTTCTTGCAAGGTCTCCGGGTGTCTTTGTATAGTGAAATCATAGGTCTTTAGTAATCAGGGATTCTTACTTTAATAACGCTTGTTCAAGTAAAAGAGTGTAGTGATTGGGTACATAATATATACAGTATGTTCTGATACACACACATGATGACCAACTGCAATTTGTGCAGGATGAACTTCCCCTTTTATAGGAGGGGATCTCCACCCAAAAACTGCCATTGACACATTTGACACTTTCACTTGATTCGACCACCAAGCCCTTTTTGTTTTTAAATCCAGGGAGATTTGGAGAGGATAACACAGGAGATAAATCTAACAATAAGCAACAGGATGGCTTGATTTACATATACAATAGTTGGGAGCAGGAGCGAAAGATAAGCCAGCTTGCTCCGTGTGAATTAAAGTGGAAAGTAATTTCGCTGTACGAGTGCAGAGCATTCAATAACAAAGAATTTTACGCAAACTGGCAAATCCATGGCCCGGGCAAGAGCACCGTTTGGAGTGAAAAAATCGCCCGAAGTTAAGGGAAGCTGATTTGCCTTTCAGTAGGGAAATGTGGTTATTGTCCTGTAAAACCAACAAGATGTTTCTCAACGCAAAGACACTGTAGGAAATTAAAAATCACAAAGTATACACCAGGTGTGGCAATCCATAGCAACCCATCAGCAAGTAACATTTAGGGATTAATTATGTGGGACCCAAGATATTATTTCCCGGTATTTGTAATGTTTGCCCTGTGGGAGGGATGACTTTCCACTTTCTACACCCAAGGGTACTGTGAGTAGTTCCTGTCCATTATATAATGGATGAGAGCACATGACTCTTTCTCTTTCAAAGCTCAACTAGTGCTAGGAGTGGATGCAGGGCAGCCATCGGGGGGGGCAGGGGGGAGAGTTGTAGGGGGCCCGAGGGTAAGGGGGCCCAGCCACGTCACACTTGCTTGATTAGTCGGGCCCCCCAGCTGCTGACTTCGGGAAGGCATGGACTTTTAAGGGGCCCTAGCCACCAATTTTCTTATAATGTGGGGGGGGCCCTGGCTACCAATTTTGGCCACCAATTTTATTTCTCATGTGGGGTCCTAGTCACCAATATATTTTAATGGAGCGGCCCTGGCCACAAATGTTTTTTTATGGGGCCCTGACCACCAATATCTTTTTACTTTTTATCAACATGTGGGAACCCTAGCCACCAATATTTTTTTTGTTTTTTTACTGTGTGGTGGGGAGGGCGGACCTGTAGGTGGGGCTTGCAGTGGGTGTAGCCCAGGGGGCCCAGGAAATTTTGTCGTATGGGGTCCTGCGATTTCTGGTGGAGGTCCTGAGTGGATGTGCTGGGGATCCTGGAGCATAGACTCCGGTAAAGCCCCAGTAAGGTGGGCTCTGGTGGACAATATTTCTATGAAGCTGCAACAGAACAAAGTCAGAGTCTGATTTGTGCTTCAATTAAATATCAATGATATATATGGCTCATTTACCAACACAAAGTGGACAAACTTTCATTCATACTCATGGCAAGCTCCAATGCATCCAATGAGTTTTTGCATGGATACAAGGGAACTCGGGAAATACAGCAGTCTTGACCTATCAGTAATCACAAGGTTCTCTTACTGATGGAAAAAAAAAAAGGTCCATCAAGTTAAACCAAACCCTCCAAATGAACCCCATCATATAGATGCACATGAATACATAGACTCGGTTTTAACCAAATGTGTGATCTCAAAGTGGTGGTGTCATGAATTTAGAAAGTCCAAAGGGAGAAGAAAGGGAGAAGATATATGAAGAAGGAAGGATCATGACCGAGGGGACAGACATAGCATCTACAAAGGGTCCGTGGGCTTGGGGATAAAAGGGCAAAGGGAGTATCCAATCATCTTGTTTTCAGTAGAGCTGAAAGGACCTATTTCCACATCTGGCACCACCTCATTGATGTAGGCAAGACCTGTGCATTTTCTTGGTTTGAATGATGAAGGTTACTACTATTTTTATGCAACGTATTATTCCCTATACGTATTTGCTATGTGTGTTTTGGTTATTCACTCAGTAGGCCCATTGCAGGACCCATGTGAGATATCAGGACTGCTCTATATTGTCTACCAAGTACCTGAGCCTCTCAGTGGAGCATAAAATAAGAGACAAAAAGCCCAAAGTCTTTGGGGGGGACAAAGAATGTAAAGGGACTAGTGGGGCACCTGAGTGAAAATATGCCAACAAAAAAGATTCAATAACAGGTAACATTGAAATTTGAATGTTGCCCTATCGAAGGAGCAAGGATTATCGAAAAGTGGGTGTAATTCTTGCCTTATAGGGAGTGCCACAAAAGGGTTACACTCGTCCTATAAATGGGACGACAAGGTGCTTTACTCAGCAAGAAAAGCATTTTGCTGTACACAAAACTGGTCAGTAGAACGTCCTCTCTTCTAATGTGTGTATGGGTTTCTATGGTTGCTAATGGGCCAACCTCGTTAATGTGTTGTACCGTACCTGCAATTAACATTAGCCGCAATGTTTTATGACAAAAGACAGCTGCGATTTTACTGCTTCTATCAGCGGTGTTTTAACAAGGAAAAGGGGATATTCCTGTGTCTTAAAGCTATATCAACACTTTTTGTTCATATTTTATTAAAGGGATACTGTCATGGGAAAACATGTTTTTTTTTTCAAAACGCATCAGTTAATAGTGCTGCTCCAGCAGAATTCTGCACTGAAATCCATTTTTCAAAAGAGCAAACAGATTTTTTTATATCCAATTTTGAAATCTGACATGGGGCTAGACATATTATCAGTTTCCCAGCTGCTTCAGTCATGTGACTTGTGCTCTGATAAACTTAAGTAAAGGTGGCCATACACGGGTCGATAAAAGCTGCCGACAGACCAAGTCGGCAGCTTATTGGCCCGTGTATGGGGGCCCCCGACGGGCTTCCCCGATCGAGATCTGGCCGAAAGTCGGCCAGATCTCGATCGGATGGGATTAAAAATCCCGTCGGATCGCGGGCGCATCTGTTCGTTGATGCGGTCCCGCGATCCGACCGCCCGTTTGCGAATGCTAGGATCCGATCGTTGGGCCCTAGGGCCCACGATCGGATCTGCCCGATATTGCCCACCTCAAGGTGGGCATATCGGAGGGAGATCCGCTCGTTTGGCGACATCACCAAACGAGCGGATCTATCCATGTATGGCCACCTTAACTATTTTCTGCTGTACTGCAAGTTAGAGTGATATCACCCCCTCCCCTCCCAGCAGCCTAACAACAGAACAATGGGAAGGTAACCAGATAACAGCTCCCTAACACAAGATAACAGCTGCCTGGTATATCTAAAAACAACACTCAATAGTAAAAGCTAAGTTCCACTGAGAATGATTCAGTTACAATATAATATTATAATATAATTAATATTTCCTTATGCTAGGGCACCGGCACCCGACCAGCAGTTCTATGGCCTGAGTGGGTACTTAGTGATCGCCTCTTACAAGCGTTCAGTTCCTGCTCTCCACATGGATCCGCCCAAATTCCCACCCAGTGACATCATTGGCCAACTCCCAGTGACATCATCGACTGCCCTCCACCCAAGGTATTAAATCGATAAAAGGGTGGCAACCCTATGCGCTGACCTTTGAGTGCTTGTATGGTATGAAGCAATGCCACCCTAGTTGCATAGATGACAACTTGGAGGTCTTATACTGCGGATGTGATTTGATCATGCCTTGAAAGGGCCTAAACTATGCCAGTTGTATTCATTGCTATATGCCCAGATCATGCCTGGCTTTTCACTGGCAGGGGTTAGCTTTAATTTGGGTGCAAATTACTGGGAGAGGGTAACTGGGATGTTACTACTGGCAAGGGAGCAGAAAATCAAGGTGACAATGGCCAATATCCAACATTTCTGCAGTTATTAAAGGGCAAGAAATATTACAGATATCAGACGGCTGGTATGATTTTAACAAAAAGATGTCAGCCCTTTTAGGAACCCTATTTACTTTAAGTTAAAGCTGAGGCCAAGCACTAGAGCAGTCGGCAGGCGAGAAGGGCACTTGTTGTGTTGACATTGTTGAGGCGAGTGAGTTAAGAGGCCTATTTTTGGATCCTGGGGCCGGCAGCTTCTCCGAGGCAAATAACGGATGTGCAGTAATGGGCTCTTTAGGAGGCTTTCTGCCGAATGCTTTCGTCCTTACTCTCCCCTCCCTGCTGTAGCAATGAGGGAAGGAAGCAGTTTGCCTTTGATTGGGTAAAGGCTTTTATTAACCTAACAGCTCTCTATCAGCGTAATGCTGCTGTTTGGGACGATTGCTGCCAACTGATTACAACTGCAAATTGTTTGTGATCGCTTTTCTTAGTGTTTCCCCTGTCGCCGGCACAGATGCTTTTGTAGCTATCATTTTTTTGCCGTAATGTCACTTATTTGCTGTTCTTTCACATTTTCTTTTTTAGGGACATTTTTCACCAATAGGAAATTGATCAAATGAACCCTATTTAGTGGAAAGCTGACGCACACGATGGACCAGAGGTGGCAGCTGCTATTTTACATGGGGTGACAGTGATGCTCATAATGCCCTAATGTGCTCAATATAAAGTAGGGATGTACCGAATCCAGGATTCGGTTCGGGGTTCAGCCATTTTCAGCAGGATACGGATTCGGCCAAATCCTTGTGCTTGGCCGAACCAAATCCTTAAAATTATGTGACATTTTTACGTCACAAAACAAGGAAATTTTTTTTCTTTTCCCCTCCCCCTCACTGATTTGCATATGCAAATTAGGGTTTGGGTTTGGTTCTGTATTTGGCCCAATCTTTCACAAAAATAGTGGATTCGGTGCATCCTTAATAAGAAGCCCGATGTGCTTAATATTTTCTTTCCACAGCAGTCATGCTTTAACACAGAGGTCCCCAACCTTTTTACCCTTGAGCCACATTCAAATGTAAAAAGAGATGAGGAACAACACAAGAATGAAAGCTCCTGGGGGTGCGAAATAAGGGCTGTGATTGGCTATTTGTTAGTCCCTATATGGACTGACATCTACAGGAGGCTCTGTTTGTTTGTAAACCTGGTTTTATGCAAGTAAAACTTGCCTCTCAAGCCAGGAACTGAAAAATAAGCACTTGCTTTGAGGCCACTGGGAGCAACATCCAAGGAGTTGGTGAGCAACATTTTACTCACAAGCGACTGGTTGGGGTTCACTGCTTTAATGTATGTTGAGGTCACTCAATCTTTATGGTTTCATACTATTCTGGTCTGCAAAATGCCACTTATACAGTAGTTTACTCCAGCAGAACAAAGGCTACATTACAGATTCTAGTTTAAATTGAAGCTTTGGTGCATTACTAGAATGTCTAAATTCTTGGGTTCTTATGCTGGTGGATGACTTCTTGATCCATTGAAATAATGTTGCACTAAGACTCTTCTCTCTCTACCAAGGACTCCATTTCCCAAAGTGCCTTTCCTTTAATACATCATGAGGGTCACTAATGGGACCATCCTGTATCTCCTAGAATTCTTTCCCAATGAAACAGCTCCACATGCCATACTCTCTATGGAGAACTAACATAGGAGGCTACGTAGTGTTGTCTACCTTGAACACCCATTTATTAATAAACAGTATTTGTATTTTCTCCAGTATGGCCGGCATCCTCTGCACTAACGTAGTCAGGGATGGATTAATTTAGCAGGCACCTCTAGGCCCTGACCTTGGTGGCCTCTCCACAAATCTGTAGCTCCTTTGGTTGGTATCAATCACTTTGCATGAGAGTGGTTCTTCCTTTTGCTTATTACCAAGACACAGCGAATACTGACAGGCTCTTCCTAAAGGGTTGGCTTGTTTGTTTGGTCTTTGGAAGTGTCTGTTGTTGGTCATGGGGTTCCTTCAGCTTTTACAGAATGATAATGTTGATGTGTTCTTCTTCGTGGTAGTGTCTGATATTGAATACTGTGTTGTTTCCTGCAACTATAACTTGCAGAATGACGATTTTTATCTGGTCTGCTCTGGATGACAGACTTGAAGGGATATATAGGTATAATGTAGACCACTTGGACACCCTACAGTTTTGAGGCATTAGAGTGTTAGCCTGTCCTGCAGGTATTAGCTGCAAACAAGGTGCAGCACACATAGGTACAAGGGGACCATGTACATTACACTTGCCATTGAGTAGATGAGAAATGCTGGGCTTCATTTCTTCATTATGCCTGCAGTGCACATGTTAAATGCTATTGCCCAATGAATTGTGTCCAATTTAGGGGCATATAAGGCTGGGCCATTCTGCTTCTGCTCTGGGCCCCCGGGGGACAGACAGGCAGTTTGGACCTACCACTAACTAAATGTTAGAATCAATGAACTGTCCTGGTTTACTCTTGGTAACAAGGGTTTCCCTCTGTCTGTAGGATGAGTTTGTGTTGGACATACTCTCTCAGTGCAGTTATCAGAGTTGGTGTCTCTCCCAGAGTTGGTTCCTTTGAATTCTGCATGGCAACAGCCCTATGTACTAATATTTTTTTTTATTTGAATTTCCATCGAGTTTCCATTTCCATGTAATATCTCTTAACCCTCCCCATTTATGTTTGTCTCTCTCCCTCTCTCTTTCTGAACCACACAGTGTGGCATTTATCTTTCTTTTCAGTGCTTCTAACACGCCTGTGATTTATCCTTCTCAATAAGAATTTCCTCATTTTATTGCAGCACTTCCCCAGCTCCCAGCCTTGCCTGTAAAGTGATTCTCCTCAACTCGTTTAATGACTTAAGTACATTATGTGCTGTTGCTCTCCTGTCTGCAGCAACCACTTCTGATGTGGGACCCACCCCTTGTAATGTTCCCTTGATGTGCACCTTCCTACCGCTTCTGATGATTTGCTTAAGTGAATCAGTGTGGGAATTCTCTGTAGTAGCACTCGGCATTCTGTACCTGGAAGGGGATAGGAGACTTTACTCTGATCTACCTGCTATTCTTCTATCTATCTATCTATCTATCTATCTATCTATCTATCTATCTATCTATCTATCTATCATCTATCTATCTATCTATCTATCTATCTATCTATCTATCATCTATCTATCTATCTATCTATCTATCTATCTATCATCTATCTATCATCTATCTATCTTTCTATCTATCTATCTATCTATCTATCTATCATCTATCTATCTATCTATCTATCTATCTATCATCTATCTATCTATCTATCTATCTATCTATCTATCTATCATCTATCTATCTTCTATCTATCTTTCTATCTATCTATCTATCTATCTATCTATCTATCTATCTATCTATCTATCTATCTATCATCTATCTATCTATCTATCTATCTATCTATCTATCATCTATCTATCATCTATCTATCTATCTATCTATCTATCTATCTATCTATCTATCTATCTATCTATCTATCTATCTATCTATCTATCATCTATCTATCTATCTATCATCTATCTATCTATCATCTATCTATCTATCTATCTATCTATCTATCTATCTATCTATCTATCTATCTATCTATCTATCTATCTATCTATCTATCTATCTATCAAGGCCTGGAATGGGAGTCAATATAGGCCCTGTAATTCCAAGTACACAGAAGCCCAAACAGACCCCTACCAGCCCACGATATGGTAACTTTCTATGGAGCCATACAGCAGCCCCTCTGGCATTTGCCAGAACCCACAGATTGCCAGTCTGGGCAATCTATCTATCTATCTATCTATCTATCTATCTATCTATCATCTATCTATCTATCTATCTATCTATCTATCTATCTATCTGTCTGTCTATCTATCTATCTATCATCTGTCATCTATCTATTATCTATCTATCATCTATTATCTATCAATATATCTATCTTTCCATCTATCTATAAATTACTTTATATATCCAGGGTCGGACTGGGCTGGTGGGACACTTGGAAAAATTTGGGTGGGCTCTCATGGCCCCTCTGGCCCAAACCTGCTCCCTGCCCAAATCTGTTGTTGCTGTCCTTGACCTCCTGCTCTGGTCTCAGCAAAAAAAAAGTAAGGGTGGGACGGGGACGGGGGGTCGGTCTCGGTGTTGAAGGGGGTTGGTGGCTTGGGGGGAAACAAAGGGGCTTTGGGGAGCCTGGAGGGAAGCCCCTGACAGCAGACCGGTGGGCCCCAGGCCCCCTAGTTCAATCCTGTATATATTATCTATATATCTACCTATATATTCATCTTTATCAAGATATCTATCTATATATCATCTATATACAGTATCCATCTATCTATCCATCGATATCTAATCCGAAACCCGTTATCCAGAAAGGTCCTTATTATGGTAAGTCCATCCCATAGACTAAATTTTAATCAATTAATTCACATTTATAAAAATGATTTCCTTTTTCTCTGCAATCATAAAACAGCACCTTGTGCTTGATCCAAGGCAAAACAATCCTTTTGGGTTTAATTAATGTTTTACATGTTTATTTAGTAGACCTATGGTATAAAGATCCAAATTATGGTAAGATCCCATATCTGGAAAACCCAAGTTTCCAAGCATCTTGGATAACAGGTCCCATATCTGTACTATTTATAGTGGCACCGGGGTCAGTTCAAGGCTTAATATGTATCACAGGATCTTTTCATTTAAAGGGGACTGAAGGCCACTTTATGAAGTTAAAGGGATCCTGTCATCGGAAAACATGTTTTTTTTTCAAAACACATCAGTTAAAAGTGCTACTCCAGCATACTTCTGCACTGAAATCCATTTCTCAAAAGAGCAAACAGATTTTTTTATATTCAATTTTGAAATCTGACATGGGGCTAGACATTTTGTCAATTTCCCAGCTGCCCTGGTCATGTGACTTGTGCCTGCACTTTAGGAGGGAAATGCTTTCTGGCAGGCTGCTGTTTTTCTTTCTCAATGTAACTGAATGTGTCTCAGTGGGACCTGGATTTTACTATTGAGTGCTGTTTTTAGATCTACCAGGCAGCTGTTATCTTGTGTTAGGGAGCTGTTATCTGGTTACCTTCCCATTGTTCTTTTGTTTGGCTGCTGTGGGGGAAAAGGGAGGGGGTGATATCACTCCAACTTGCAGTACAGCACCAAAGAGTGATTGAAGTTTATCAGAGCACAAGTCACATGACTTGGGGCAGCTGGGAAACTGACAATATGTCTAGTCCCATTTCAGATTTCAAAATTGAATATAAAAAAATCTGTTTGCTCTTTTTAGAAATGGATTTCAGTGCAAAATTCTGCTGGAGCAGCACTATTAACTGATTCATTTTGAAAAAATGTTTTTTCCTATGACAGTATCCCTTTAATAAAGCAGAAGTAATGCATAAGCTGTACCAGTTCACATGGACAGAAGTTACGTCCTGAAGAGTCACTGGCCATGTTCACGATAGGGACGTGACGTAGAGTAGGAGATGTCAGTAACAAGATGGAGCCAGTAATGCTCAACCTGTAACTCTTCAGCTGTTGTTATCCAGTTGCCCTGTGTATATGAATAGTAGGGACCACAACATCTGGTTACAAATAAGCATTGAATTCTCTCGAACACAGGACTGCAATGTAGTAGCACGGGTAGAAATCTCTATCATTTATTCAGGAAGGTGCTTGGGTGCCCTATAACAACTGGCAGAGGCCATGAGACTGGGAGCGAGCAGAATTCATGTCTTCACAGATCAGAGGATAAGCACTCAGTGGTTGGGTGACCTTTGGCCCCAGCTCAGGGCCTCACACAAATGCTATTATTCTTGGCTGTGCATAGACTGATGTCTGACAGGCTGCTTTTGTTCCCCGGCTTGTCACAGGCTCCTGTCATAGACGGACACAATAGAAGAGGGAAATATATTTTCCCTTTGGACGCCACGCTGACCCCAGTTCTGTTTGTGCTTCAAACATGGAGCCTCTCCGTAATGTAAATGTGTAATGGAATGAAGCGCTTGAGCACTACGGGCTACAATAGTTCCTCGTTTAACACTGGAAACTGCTTTACAAACATATCACAGTATAATTATAGGACTGTGTCAGACGGTGGGACTGTGCTCTCCCATGCTCAGCTTGTTGCACTTAAGGGTATTAGTAGGATTAGACCTTTTTCAACACTATGCAAAGGTCAATGGAAAATGATACACTGGAAAGGACAACTAAACATTGTTTCAAGAATTGTTCAAAGTTGTCACTAGCATTATCAGAGTAGAGTTGGCATAAGTGATGAGTGAAATGACAAAAATTTGTCGCACAATGTTGTCGCCCATAGATTTCAATGCATTTCAGGTAAATTTTGCAGCTTCGCTAATTTTTCGCCCATCACTATTTGGGATTATTTCTGGCACACCAATGTACAGAGTTAATAATGGCATTAGCATCCGCTTGTATTTGCTCTAATCTGTTGCAGCTATTGACCCAACCCACTGTCAGGAGAGGCCGATGGAGCTCCCGTCTCCGGTGGTGCCGTGTCCAAGATGGCAGTGCCCACGACCCATGTGGGTTGACGCCAGCGTTGTGTTCCTGGCGCAATGACGTCATGCACCCGGTGTGGAATTTTAAAACATAAGGACTTCCAGGTCACGGGCTCAATGCCCAATTATATGATTTGTTAAAGCTTTCCTGGGTGTTCCTAAATTTGTATTATCTGTATTCCTGGGCTTTCTGACCTTGCCTGAACCTGAGACTTGCTTCTATTCTGTCTGCCTTTGAACTATTGCCTATAAATTGACGACGATTACTTCTGATCCCTTTCTGGTTAACGCGAACTTGGACTTTATCCCGAAGCTTCCTCCTTGGTTTGGACTTCTCCACTAGGAGCCGATAGGCCCCTGACACCCACTTTGGAAAGCCTATATATAAACTTCACCTTGTCCAGGGTGGAAGTAATCACGGGGGTCCGCGAGAGTCAATAAACACACTTGCATACAATTAATCAAACTGGGCACATTAGAAACAACTATATAGAATTGCAAGGAGCATGTCTATGAAGGTTTGCATTCATCCAGGTCATGGTATATCTACTAGAAGTAAATGTAGAACAACTGGACTTGCTGATTAATCATTGAAGACACTTGGAAAACCTAAAAGGACATCATCAATATGCGCACACCTTTGCACACCAGCACTCAACACTTGCACATACCTACCAACATAAGAGACATGGAAAGATGAATGCACTTAAGACATATCTAGTATAAGTAATTCTTCAGTTCATGAAGAATTGATTAGTGGAAGAGTTTATATGCTGAGGAATTCCCATTCTAGTCAGTTGAACTGAAGAAGCTGCTCGGATGAGTAGTGAAACATCTTCAATGATTACTCAGCAAGTCCAGTTGCTCTAGAATTAATTATACTAGATATACCATGACCTGGATGAATGAAAATCTTCATAGACTTAACAGCTGGATGTACATTTTGGCCATGCCTGCTTTGTGGCCACACCAAAATGTAGTCAAGAGTAGTGATGGGCGGATTTCCTGAAGTTTCAGAAAGTTTCATGAAAAAAATCGTGAAATTCTGACATTTTCACGGAAAAATGTTGAAAATCTGACATTTTCATGAAAAATTTGTGAACATCAGACATTTTCACAAAAAATCGGAAATTGACACCCGCGTCCAAGTGGCGTTAAAGTCAATGGGCGTCTGAATAGTGTTGACACGCGCCAATTTTGCTGCAGGAGATTTGTGAATTTATTCGCCACCGTCAAAATTCGGAAAATCGCCGTGAGTTTGTGCCAGACGAATTTATTCGCCCATCACTAGTCAAGAGGAACATGTCCTTTTTACATAGTTGCAACTACAGCAACAGGAGTAAAGGAGTACTAGGTGCACTAGCATTTATAATTACTCCTTTCAGTGATATTCTTTTTTCATATAATGCAATGTTTGTGGATTTCGTTCAAATGCAAATATGTTAATCAGGGTTCAGACTGAGTTCAGTATTCAGTCAGATTTTTTTCTGAAGGATTCTGCATTCAGCTGAACAAAAAAAAATGATTTGGTTCAATCTTCTTCTCAGTTAGTCAATTCCATCAGCAACTTGGTGGTTTTCCATCAAGGTGCATAGAATTCTTTGAAAGAAATACTTCTAATGACAAATAAAGAAATGAAAATGCAAAATATATGTATATTGATCCATACGTGTATATCAGTGTATCTTCTTAAAGGAGAAGGAAAAGCTAAAGTTAAGTAAGCTTTATCAGAAAGGTCTATATAAATACACCTGTAAACCCTCAAAGTAATGCTGCTCTGAGTCCTCTGTCAAAAGAAACACAGCATTTCTTTCAGTCTATTGTGTACTCATGGGCTTCCGTATCAGACTTCCTGTTTTCAGCTTAAACCTCCAGGGCTTGGGCTTGAGCATGCTCAGTTTGCTTCTCTCCCCCTCCCTCCCCCCTCCCTGCTGTAATCTGAGCCCAGAGCTAGTAGTGAGCAGGAAAAGACTCAGGCAGGAAGTGATGTCACACCAAGCTAATATGGTAGCTGCTATTATAAACAAAAAGAGAGAGTTTCTAGAGCTGTTCAAGCAGGTATGGTAAAGCATTCTGCAGAATAAATATAGTGTTATAGCTTGCACTATTGTGGCTAATCTGTTGGCAATAAACTGCTTCGGTAGCTTTCCTTTTCCTTTAAGCTGTATGACCAGCTTCACTCTACTACAGTGGTCTTCTGTTCTTTTTTTCTATTAAGTTAGTTTCTATTAAGTTAGTTAGGTCCTTCTTACGTCATCAACAAGTTTATCCCCATCTAAAAACATTGCTGTTTCATGAATAGTTCCAAGAATATCCAGGACAGCAAACAAATGCTCATCGTCCCAACTGATCTTCAGGATGGGCTTCCAAGACCAAAAAGACAATTTGCACATAGTTCTTTTTATAGGGTCTTCATGATGGTCCTCCACATGGCACTGAGTATTAGAGAACATCTCTTTACACCAGGCTATGCACAAACATCCCATTTATACACACTAATGGTCAACTGACATACAAATGGAACTCAAACCCACCAACAAGGTCCTCTAAGGCCCATCCATGCTTTATATGATACCAATCCTCGTCTCCTATATCACACTAACACTGTATTCTTTGGTGGTGCAATGTCATAATGGTAGTCAGACGTTATTTCCTTAGACTATTTTCTCTTCTGTTTGAGTAATAGAAACACTGAGATCAATGTATGATGGTATCTCTGTTGAGGGTCTTTCTTTAAGTTCTCATAACTCTGTTTGCAGATATTACCTCTGCTTAAAATCCAGCCTTCTTGTGACATCAAAATGTGCTTCACAAATGCTTGTCTCAAAAAAGACATTTTTAAAAAACTCTGCAGGTTGATGTTCCTTCAAATATGCTGCTTTTCATGTAGCCATTGAACCAGTAAAGGTTGGGGCTGCAATCACAATGCAACACCTGTCCTCTAGAGTAACGTAATAGGTCAAAGACTGAAATGCACCAATGGATAGTAATAGATTGCATATTGTTGCAGCCCGCCCTTCAAATCTAGAGAAAAGGGAATTGTACTGTGAGTCACAGAAATAGCAGTTAAATGAAAGTATAAGCCATTGAACACTAACATTAACTGGCTTTGGGACTATGGGGCAGATCCCATTACTTATATAAATTCATAGGTATATGGCAACGAAGATTCCACAGTGAAGCAGGGCTCCGTGTACATTTTTGTTTTCGTTCAACTGTAAAACTACAGATCAACCCAAGGCACTCACCTTAAAACTTTTAATTTGATTTAACCATTTAAATCCAGAA